>NC_041390.1:397360368-397374293 GCF_002162155.2 Triticum dicoccoides | reverse complement strand
CCGCATGCCGAACGCCGCTGCCGCCGCCTGCTGCCGCCGCCGCCAGGAGCCGCCGCCCCACACCACCCGCCGGCGCGCGGAGCCCCGCCGGACCTCGCCGGAGCCCGAGACGAGGTAGCCGCCGCCGCCGGTTTTCTGAGAAAAACCGATCCGGTTTTTTAGAAAATCCTAGTTTTCGTTTTTTTAAATAAATCAGTTTTTTCTCCAGTTTATTTATTTAGCGAGCGTTCACTCGTCCGTTAGTTTTAACGAACGCGTTCATCGTTTAGTTCCAGATAACGAACGTTCGTTCGTTAATCTGTTCATCGTTTTTCTTTTTCTCGGATTAAATCCACGATTTTTCTGATCCAATTTTTGTTTGAGTTTAACTATTCGCTCGTTTATCGAAATCAGGCGATTCAAGCGCCTGGAGTTTTGTCTCGAAACCCTCTTTCCGTTTAACTAACTCAAACAAGATTTTGCCTCTGTAAAATTTGACCTAGACCAAAAATAGTAAACGAAGCTTGTTTCTTTTGCCGTTTGTCTTTCGTTGCTTCGTTCTTAAGTTGAACTTTCTGGTTAGATCTCTTATTTGAGTTTTACCCATGCATTAATTGAGTACTTATTATGTGCTTGTTTGGTTTGCGATAGAGTACCCAGAGTGCACCGCTTGCTACTTCGAATCGCTAGGTTTTGCGGATCATCAGCAAGGCAAGTAACACTTTGATTATACCTCCTACTACCCAGTTTTTATTGCATTAGATCAACCCTCACACATTGCATGATTAGGATCTAATTAAATTGTGGGTTTGGGAAGTAGATGAGGTAGTACCTATTACCTGTTATTTATCAAACCTTTGGGAGTTACTTCTACGTTTGCATATTATGCCATGCTATGCTAGTAGACGTGGATTGGGTGAGTGAAATCCATGACAGATGTGAGTTTGTTAAATTAATGGCTTATCTAAGGTGGCAACTTAAACACACATCTGGGTGGATTGAGGCACCTGGGTATTCCAGTGATTGCCTGTTTTTCTTTTGGACCACCACCCATGCTCAAAGGGATCATGAGATTATTCATACTGGAAACTTCCGTGTGCAGCCACAAGCTACTATGGGCTCTAGCATAGTTGATTAAGTTGTGCGAACTCTTACAGTGGTAGACTAGCAGATGTAGGGGATGTAGGTTGGTACGGTCTACCCGTTTGTAAGGTGCAAGCGCTTCTGAAAGACTATGTCTCGGTCATCCGTTTCTCAAACACCAGGTAGTGCGAGAAATCCAACGAAGGAGATCGAGTCTTGTGGGGAAAAGTGCGCAATCCTCTGCAGAGTGTATAAACTAATCATGGTTAGCCGTGTCCCCGGTTATGGACAACTTGAGTATCTAGTATTTGGATTATCATCTGAATCTCATCATGTTACTCTAAATTATTTTTTGTTGGGTTTTAATAATGATGCTTAATTGGGATTGAGAGGGTGTCTACACTCTCAATGTTTAACAACTACCATGATAGTTAAATAAAATGTATTCCTTTGCAGTAGGGAAAAATTGGCTTTACGCAAAACTGTAACCATTGAGCTTTCCACCAGCCAAATATGCATATAGTATCGTCTTATTCCTTCATTTCTCTCTGTGTGTTACTTTGCCAGCATATTCCATGTGCTGACCCATTTTTGGGCTGCAACGTTCATGTTGCAGACTTTTCAGACGACGAGTAAGGTGCCTTTAGGTCGTGGCTCTATACTCAGTGATGCCGTTGGAGTTGATGGACTCACTTATCTTCCAAGCCTTCCGCTGTTATCGTTATTAGATGGCCTTAAGCCATATTTATTGTAATAAGTTCTCTTTTGAGACACTCGATGTAATAAGTGTGTGATTGCTACTATGTTATAAATCCTTCAAGTACTGTGTCAGCATTACTGATCCAGGGATGACACTGGAGCACAGAGATTGGACCGTTTGAGGTCTGGTCGCTATAGTTAAATCTTTTATGGATACCGATGTTTTCCATAAATTTAACACTAAATATGGACTTGACTCTGAGATAGTAGCTTCCTTTTGTGAATCATTTGCTGCTCACGTTGATCTCCATAAGGAGAAGTGGTTTAAATATCATCCTCCCATAGAAGTAAAAGTAGTTGCACCTATTAAAGTTGAAGAAAAGACTATCACTTATAATGATCCCATTGTTCCAACTTCTTATGTTGAGAAACCACCTTTTCCTGTTAGGATAAAGGATCATGCTAAAGCTTCAACTGTGGTTAGTAAAAGCAATATTAGAACCTATACACCTCCTGAGCAAGTTAAAGTTGAACCTAATATTGCTATTGTTAAAGATCTCTTGGCTGATAATATTGATGGGCATGTTATTTATTTCTGTGATGAGACTGCTAGAATTGCTAAACCTAGTGCTAAAGATAAACATAGACATGTGGTAGGCATGCCTGTTATTTCTGTTAAAGTAGGAGATCATTGTTATCATGGCTTATGTGACATGGGTGCTAGTGCTAGTGCAATACCTATTGACTTATACAAAGAAATTATGCATGATATTGCACCTACTGAGTTAGAAGAAATTGATGTCACAACTAAGCTTGCCAATAGAGATACTATATCATCAATTGGAATCGTTAGAGATGTTGAAGTCTTGTGTGGGAAAACTAAATATCCTGCTGATTTTCTTGTTCTTGGTTCCCCACAAGATAGCTTTTGTCCCATTATATTTGGTAAACCCTTCTTAAACACTATTAATGCTAAGATAGACGGCGAAAAGGATGTTGTTACTATTGGTTTAGGTGATATGTCTCATGAGTTTAATTTTTCTAAATTTCATAGACAACACCGTGAAGAGGAATTCCCTAGTAAAGATGAAATTATTGGTCTTGCTTCTATTTGCCGTACCTCCTAGTGATCCTTTAGAACAATATTTGCTAGACCATGAAAATGATATGTTTATGAATGAAAGAAGGGAAATAGATGAAGTCTTCTTTAAACAAGGACCTATTCTGAAACACAACTTGCCTGTTGAAATCCTAGGGGATCCTCCTCCACCCAAGGGTGATCCCGTGTTTGAACTTAAACCATTACCTGATACTCTTAAATATGCTTATCTTGATGAAAAGAAGATATATCCTGTTATTATTAGTGCTAACCTTTCAGAGAAGGAGGAAGAAAAAATATTGAAAACTCTGAAGAAGCACCGTGCTGCTATTGGATATACTCTTGATGATCTTAAGGGAATTAGTCCCACTCTATGTCAACACAAAATAAATTTGGTGAAAGATGCCAAACCAGTTATTGATCATCAACGACGGCTGAATCCTAAGATGAAAGAAGTGGTAAGAAAACAAATACTAAAGCTCCTTGAGGCAGGTATAATTTATCCCCTTGTTGATAGTCAGTGGGTAAGTCCTGTCCATTATGTTCCTAAGAAGGGAGGTATTACTGTCGTTCCTAATGATAAAGATGAATTGATTCCGCAAAGGATTATTATAGGTTATAGGATGGTAATTGATTTCTGCAAATTAAATAAGGCTACTAAAAAGATCATTACTTGTTACCTTTTATTGATCAAATTCTAGAAAGATTATCCAAACATACACATTTTTGCTTTCTAGATGGTTATTCTGGTTTCTCTCAAATACCTGTGTTAGCGGATGATCAAGCTAAGACCACTTTTACTTGCCCTTTAGGTACTTTTACTTATAGATGTATGCCTTTTGGTTTATGTAATGCACCTGCTACTTTTCAAAGATGCATGATGGCTATATTCTCTGACTCTTGTGAAAAGATTTGTGAGGTTTTCATGGACGATTTCTCTGTTTATGGATCCTCTTTTGATGATTGCTTAACCAACCTTGATCGAGTTTTGCAGAGATGTGAAGAAACTAACCTTGTCTTGAATTGGGAGAAGTGCCACTTTATGGTTAATGAAGGTATTGTCTTGGGGCATAAAATTTCTGAAAGGGGCATTGAAGTTGATAAAGCTAAAGTTGATGCTATTGAAAAGATGTCGTGTCCCAAGGACATCAAAGGTATAAGAAGTTTCCTTGGTCATGCTGGCTTTTATAGGAGGTTCATTAAGGACTTCTCAAAAATTTCTCGACCTCTGACTAATTTATTACAAAAAGATATACCTTTCGTTTTTGATGATGATTGTGTAGAAGCATTTGAAATACTTAAGAAAGCATTGATTTCTGCACCTATTGTTCAACCACCTGATTGGAATTTACCCTTTGAAATTATGTGTGATGCTAGTGATTATGTTGTAGGTGCTGTTCTAGGGCAAAGAGTTGATAAGAAATTAAATGTTATTCAATATGCTAGTAAAACTCTAGACAATGCCCAGAGAAATTATGCTACTACTGAAAAAGAATTCTTAGCAGTTGTATTTGCTTGTGATAAGTTCAGACCTTATATTGTTGATTCTAAAGTAACTATTCACACGGATCATGCTGCTATTAAATATCTTATGGAAAAGAAAGATGCTAAACCTGGACTTATTAGATGGGTTCTCTTGCTACAAGAATTTGAATTGCATATTATTGATAGAAAGGGAGCTAAGAACCCCGTTGCAGATAACTTGTTTAGGTTAGAAAATGTTCTTGATGACCCATGTGCATGCACGCACATTCCTCTAGAGACTCAACCATGGCTAGCTCCTACGCACACGTGACTGCACATGCTTCAAACTCGTGCCTTCGGAGGCAACATACCAATGCCTTCATAGGATGCACACATGTGCATGCATGCACATACCTATAGAGCCTCAATCATGCCTAGCTCTTAAGCAGACGTGACTGCATATGCTTCAAACCCATGCCTTTCGAAACAAAGGAGCTTGCCTTTTGCACGATCTCCTGTATAAAAATTAAACGAGCAGAAGGCGAGCAGGAGGTTCCCTAGCGCCGGAGGCGCCGTGTCATACCATGACGGACAACGCGCCACACGAACCAGCATGTTGCACGACCAACACACACTTCGACCTATGCCCCCCTTCAAGATGTTTATGAAAATTAAATGAGCCGAAGGCAAGCAGGACCACGATGGACAACGCGCCGCACGAACCAGCACGTAGCACGACCGAAAGACACTTCGACCAATGACCCCCCTTCAAGATGTTTATGAAAATTAAACGAGCCGAAGGCGAGCAGGAGGTTCCCTCGCGCCGGAGGCGCTGTTCTTCAATTTAGTAAAGTTATACAGCCGTGCCTCTGCTAGTGTACAACTGTGCCTATACATAATTCACACGATTGAACGATTCTGAAGACTGCCGTTTTGCATTAAAAAGTTGTTGTTTTTTCCTTACTTGAATGGTCACATTTGATAGTGTTGGTAGTCCCCGCCCGTAACTACCCTATAAATCTCCATTACCCGGAAATATAATGGGAACAAAAAGGGAAACGAAAAAGGGAAATAGGGAACCAACCGCGCGAACTAGTATTTTCTTTGTGTTATCGTGCGGAAAGGGAAAACAAAAAGTTCTGGTAGTTCAAGGGTCAAACTTCAAAATGCACGAAACCACAAACCGAAAAGGAAAAACCGGGAACCAACCGCGCCAGCTGGTTTTCCTTTGTGGGAGCGCTCCACGCGCGACCCTCGTCATGCGCGGAGTGCTTGCGAACCGTTCGTTACCAGCGCTCCGACTAGTTGCTCTCGTCACATTTTTTTGAGACAATCACGCGAAGCTTTATTATATCATCACCACATTTACAGGGACGGAGGGAAGATTCCTCGGATGACCTAGCCATACATGATGGCCCGGACCCAGTCGTAAAGCATGCTTCGCTAGATTGTGAGCCTCGAAATTCGAGCTCCTACTTTCATAAACTATATTACTAGAGATAAAAGCACTAACACCTAATTTAACCTCCTGGATGATTGCACCATAACTTGATCTACTTCCCTCCTTGATTTCATGCACCACATTCATGCAATCTGAGACTATATGAATCCTCTAACTGTTTAGATCTGTTGAGAGGGCAATGCCTTCCCTATCTGCCATGGCCTCCAACGTTGCTGGATCACTCACAGAGGGAATGACAACCAAAGAAGCCCCCTCAAAACTTCCATCCCTTCTTCGACTAATAGCAGTTACAGCCCCATATCTGCTAGTGCGACTAACAACGGCGTCAACATTGACCTTTGCATGGTTCTCTTGTGGTGACACCCATGCCCTGCCAATTGGAGGAGCCCTTGCTGTACCAAGCTTTGGATGTGTGTCCAGTTTCCGTAATTCTGCCAGGTAAGAATTTATAAAACCGTTAATTGCATGCGGACTTTGGAAGATACCTTCATGGAGAGCTTTTCGCGTGGCACTCCAGATTGCCCATAGAGACACTGTCAGCCGAATGAATTCATCCATATCAAGTTTTTCGCTCATACTGGAGATCTAGCTCCTTGCATTGTCATCCTGATTGACACTAATCTGCTCAAGAACAGAATCGGAAGACAGGGCCCATGTACACCGAGACATAGGGCAACTCAAGAGGGCAAGGCACCAACTATCGTGTGCTCCGCATAACATACACGCCAGTGAAGTGGCCATATTCCTGTGATGAAGTAGTTCTCGTGATGGTATGGAGTGCTGTGCTAAACGCCACATGAATAGCTTCAGCTTGGCCGGAACATGCAGCCTCTATAAATCATTCCAGCCTCCCTGGTTCATTATCGCATGTGATGTACTTTCTCTTTCTTCTAGTCATGCCTCCCTTTCCGTCTTGATCCTCACAATCATTCTGTACACTAAACGAATAGTGAATATACCTCGTCTTTCCTCGTTCCATGCCCAAAAATCTTGTACTCTTCTGTGACAAATAGGAATCTTGAGTATTGCTTCCGCATCAAAGGGCGTAAACACCGCCCGAATGACTCCTTCCCTCCAGCTTGATGTACTGCTGTCGATAAGCTCTGCCACTCGTACTGGAGGGTTTTGGATCAAAGACATGATCGGGCGCTTGACGTTGTCCCGTGGTAACCAGTTTTGCTCCCATATCATCGTTGATTCCCCATCTCCAATCCTTTTAATGATCCCCTGAGACAGAACGTCACGCCCGTCAAGTATGGCTCGCCAAATCTGAGAAGGGTGTGAGCCCAACTCAACTTCTAGTATATTTGATTCTGGGAAGTAAGCAGCTTTCAAAATTTGAGCACTTAATGATTCAGGTTCGGTTAGCACTCTCCACGCCTGCCTAGCCAGCAGCGCTAGATTGAAAATATCCATGTCTCGAAAACCCAAACCTCCCACATGTTTTGGCCGAACCATTACATCCCATGCTACCCAGCACGGCTTTCGTCTGCCTCTTTTACTTCCCCACCAAAACTGGCGTATGATAGAGGTAATTTTGTCACACAATCCTCTAGGCAATCTAAAGCATGACATGGAGTAAAATGGAATTACCTGTGCAACTGACTTGATTAAAACCTCCTTGCCACCAACTGACAGCAATTTCTCCATCCATCCTTTCACCTTGTCCCATACTCTGTCCACCAGGTATTTGAAAGTACCGTTTTTTGAGTGTCCTACCTCTGTAGGCATACCCAAATAGCGGTCTGTCAATGACTCATTCTGCACTTGCAAGATGTTTGTTATGCTATCTTGCAATGGTTGGTTGCATCCGTTACTAAAGAAAATTGTAGATTTCTCATGGTTTATTCTTTGGCCCGAAGCACCACAGTAAGATCCTAGTAGGTTTGACACCGTATTTGCTCTCTCCACACTAGTCTTGAAAAGCAGCAGGCTATCATCTGCAAAAACAAAGGTGATTAATGGGTGGCGTTGTAGGAGCCACCTTCACACCGACCAAATCTGATGACTGAGAACTGGATTTTAGGAGGCACGAAAGGCCCTCTGCTGCAATCAAGAAGAGATAGGGGAGATTGGGTCTCCCTGCCTGATTCCCCTTGTAGGCTTAAAACTGTCAAGTTTCTCTCCATTGAACAGAATTGAAAAGGAAACCGAAGACACCATACCCATTACGGTGTCAATCCATTGCTGCTCAAAACCCAATTTGCTCATGATGGCTTGCAGATAGGACGATTCCAATCTGTCATAAGCTTTCATCATATCCAACTTCATCGCACAAAAATTATTCCTTTTGGACTTGGTTCTCTTCATGAAGTGTAAACACTCATATGCACATATTATGTTATCCATGATTAACCTCCCAGGAACAAAGGCAGATTGCTCCCTTGAAATAATATCCGGTAGGATGAGCTTCAATCTGTTAGCCACCACTTTGGAGGCGATCTTATATAACACATTACACAAGCTTATGGGCCTGAATTGTGAAAAGAGAGAGGGGTTAGTAACCTTGGGAATCAGAACCAAAACTGTATCATTTATGCTCTCAGGGCTATCTTCCCCCTAACTATCCTGAGCACCACTCGAGTAACTTCCTCTCCACATATATCCCAATGGCGCTGGTAAAAATGAGCTGGAAAGCCATCAGGCCCAGGTGCCTTTGTGGGGAACATCTGAAACAACACTGTTTTGACTTCATCATTAGTATAAGGTGCACAAAGGTTAGCATTCATACCAGCTATTACCTTCCTCGGTACATGTTGTAGAACAGCCTCCATACCATGTACTCCCTCTGACCTGTATAGATCTTGATAAAACTCAAATGCCAAAGCTTTCAGTTCAGCCGGGTCCTCAACTAGCACCCCCAATGAATTCTGTAACGCTCTTATCATGTTCTTCTTCCGCCTTAGACTAGCCCGCAAATGGAAGAATCTCGTGTTTTTATCACCCACAGCTAGCCATTGAACTCTTGCCCTTTGCCTCCACATAATCTCCTCGCGGTGATATAGTTCAACGAGCTTCTCATTAATTTCGAGCTCTGCATGGTTCGGCCCCACCCTCGTGGGATCATCTCGCAGCCTTTTAAGCTCTTGTTGCGACGTTTTTATCTCTTTGCAAACACTCGCAAAAGTATCACGGCTCCAAGCCTCAAGATTCTTAGACATGGCAGCTAACTTCTGTCTCATGTCCTCGACAGACATGCATGGCGGGCCAGACCATCCACTACTGATCGTGTTCTTCAATTCCTCATCCGTCTCCAACATCATTTCATAGCGAAAACCCTGTTTCGCCGGTGTTCGGTGCGCTCCGTCCCATTGCAATAGGATCGGATTATGGTTAGATGTAGCCGCTTCCAAGTGATCCAAGTGAGCCAAAGGAAACATAGTAGTCCACTGTGCATTAGAGAGCGCTCTGTCCAACCTGCATCTGGTGAAAGAACCCCCTGCTACCTTCTTTTCGAAAGTCCAAAAGTGGCCTCTGTAGCCAATATCAAGCAACCCGCAAACATCTGTAGCTTCCCGAAAGGCTTGCATTTGAGCATTGCTACGTCTCCCAACTCCTTCGTGTTCCTCCAAGCAAAGAACTTCATTAAAGTCCCCAATGCATAGCCACGACAAGTCACTAGATGTACTGATGTTTTTCATAACCTCCCACGTTTGATGTCTAAGGTGAGTCTGAGCTTCACCATATACACATGTCATGCGCCACATCTCCTTTCCAGTCTCATCCACAGAGACATCTAGGTGATACACAGAGTAACCCAACACTTCAATCTTTATTTCTTCATTCCAAAACAGACCTATACCTCCACTTCTACCCTGGCTATCAATTGCATAAGCACAATCAAAGCCTAAAGTTCCTGATAAAGCTTCTACCCTACCTCTATCTATTTGAGTTTCAATGATACATAGGAGGGTAGGGGTAAACTTCTTCGCAAGATTGCGAATTTCATGAACCATCGTGACCTTACCCGCTCCACGACAATTCCACACCAAAGCACTCATTGTCCCTGGCGGCGTCCCTTGAGGGAGCCTGCCAAAGGTTTTTTTGGGATAGTGGCACCATATTTTCCTTCTGAAATCTTGTCGCGTTTTGGGTCTCTCTTCGGGGGAGGGCTCAAGGGAGTAGCACCGTGCGGTATGATTGCCATCTGAGCTAGCCGCCTCTCCATCCATGCCTCTAACGATCTCCTTTGGTGCACTCTCTGTCATGCTCGCCCTCTTTCTATTGCTTTCCTCCATAATCGCATCCCTCTGTGGTTCCTTAGCGCCACCATCCTCATCCGTATACTCGTCACCATAATGCTCATTGTCCCTCTATAGGTCTTTGCTCGACCGCCCAAACGGCCGCCACGGCGACCTCCCCTGCATCCTCTTCCTTCTCCGGGACCTTTCCCAGATCGCATGTACCAAGTAGCGCACAGGTCTTTGAAGACCAATGCAGAAGGAGGGTGTATACCATTGTCGTGCTCCTTGTATAGGTGCCCCAACATACCACACACGGCGCACCAGTCCGGCGGCCTCTCAAACTTAACTCTGTAGATTTGACGTTTGCCATCTCTAATCATCGACATGGCATTCTTCAGAGGTTTATAAACCTTGATGCGAACCCACACACGGTAGAAATTCCCCGTAAAGTCCCGAGACGGCTGTTCGATGTGCAGAACCTCACCCACTTTTGATGCGAGAGGGCCAACGAGATGTGCATATAGGTCCAGCAGATCATGTATCTGAACCCAGATATCGATATAGTCAAGCTTGATCAGCGGCGGTTTCGTCACTCCATCGTATGGCACCAGGATCACTGCATCTCCTCTAAAATTCCAAGGTCCGTCGTGCATGACCCTCTCCCAATCCCCCAAACATGAGAATTGCATCGTGTACAGATTATCCTCTAGAGGCCGGAACTTTGATTCCTGTGCGATGTCCCAAGCAGCTCTCATATTGCGATAGAACCAAGTTCTGCTGTAGGTTTTCTTGGTGTTCACCCTAACTAGGGCAACCCACCTCGCCGCCTCCTGTGGCGCCTCCTTCTCATCAAACACAACGTCATCCAGATCCTCCTCACGCAGCCCCAACTCCTTAATCATTGCTTCAACATCACTAACCGCAAATGATCCAGAGGCCCCGGTCGAATCCATGGAGAACACTAACCCGATATACAAGATCGGGCCTTTGGTGGAAACCCTAAAACCCCGTCGAAGCCAGGAACACAGACCAGGAGCGGGCAGCGATCCCAATGATCACCCCTTGATCGCTCCACGGACGTACTCTGGTTTGATCAGCGGGAGGGAAGTAAAGATCTCAACGGCGGCGGAGATCACCACCGAGAGGACCCAAACCCTAACTGGAGGGAAAAATAACAAATTTAGTTGCTAATCGGAAGTGGTAGGATAGTTGCTCTCGTCACATGGTGTGTCAAAACCGGTCTGCCAAACGAGGCCGAGCAAGCGATTTCGTCTACAAATCCCAATTGCCAAGGCCTAAGGGCCCAGGTCCACCTTGTGGTGAGCATAAAACCACTGAAAAGACGGCACGCACTCTGTTCTAGGGTTTCCATCGCCGCCGCTACCGCCACCATCCTGAGATGCCGACCGAGCTGAAGCGCGCTGCGGAGGATGGTGATGATTCCACTTCCACCTGTCTTCGCCGGAAAATTGTAGTTCCAGAAAAGCCGGTCTATCTGGTGGTGGAGCACAAGGCGGAGCCAGTGTACTCCATCCTCAGTGTTGGCACAATGGCGCCTAAGATCCCGCTGCACCTCAGCCAACGCGGCATGTCGCTCACTGCCATGGAGTCACCGTAGGGGTCCTGGATCGTTGGCGTGGGCGGGGACGAGCAGATTCACACCACCATCTTCGATGTCACGGCCTCCAAGGAGTGGCAGGGCCCGTGGCTCCATACCAATAAGATGGAGCCCATCCTGATTGCACACCGCGGCCAGCTCTACGTGCTCTCGAGCCGCCCCTCCGTGAAGAGAGGGGCGATGGGGCTCGACTACCTTCCCTAGTTCGAGCAGATTAAGACTTCGAGGACGGCCGCCCTAACCAAGCTGAGGTTTGCCTAGAACTCGAGCCGCCGCCCATCTTTTCGTGCCGCATCACCCCGCCTGAGTACATGAACCTGCCAGCTATACGTGTTGCCTCCTACGCCATGGTTGACTCCCATATTTTGCTCGCCATGCAACTGGACAATGTGACCAGCCCCGACAAGGTTGCCAGGAAATACAGGAAATACATGGGAACCTACGGGTACGACATGGAGAAGAAGGTGTGGGAGATGGTGCATGAGATGAATCTTCTTTACCTTGGCCAGGCGGTGCCCCTCGGCGACCAACTCTTTCTTGCCCGCTCCAAAGAGAGGGACGGCGCTTATGCAGTGTACTACATGCATGTCGGTCAGTCAACATCTGGGACCAGCGAGCTGTCCATTATTGAGGTTCCGCTGGTGGTGCCAAAGGCCCGACCTATTCTGGGGGAACTTCTCGTCCGTTTGGGAAGGGGCCGGTTCTCTTCTGTTCACTTTCGATCTGTCGATGCTGAACCAGAGTCCAAGTTCAGCAAACCAAGTGATGTACATGGCACCTACTCTATTGTGAAAGAAAATTTCGATGATGCTATAATAATGAAGCAGCAGTGGCAAGTTTAAAAAGTAGCTGATCGGTCATGTCCATTGGCTCATCCTTTCCCCGTGGTTGCTGCTTTCGCAATGTAAGTGCTACAGATCTTTCAGTTTTCTGCTTGTTCATCTAATTTCAGCTCTAGTTACACATACCTCTCGTTTTTATCTAACGATAACCCGCATGTATCCTCATCCCGTCACTGTTGGATTTTCATAATAAGATAAACTAAATGACCCATTATAGTAACACACTGCTTATTTTGCATAATCATATATGTGTTCTTACTCTCTTTAATTTGGTTATTAAAGATGCCTACAACTGTGTTCGGAGTACTAGTGGAGTTCATTATTGTGCCTTGAATGTGCTAGTAATCGTTTAGCTTGCCTTGTGAGGTAGGCTTTTCAGAAACTAGACCTATTTTTTGTAGGCAGCTTGTGTATGCAGTTTTTGTTTCTTTTGTCAGCCTGGGTAAATCTGAAACAGTATTGAAAAATCCTTGCGTATGTTGCCAGTTTCTTTATGTTGCTAATTGCTTGATTTTGTTTGTTAAGACTATATTTTCAAAAAGAAACATATGTCATTATGTGTATGGTGTTAATAGTATACTATGATGCATGCCACATTTTTTCATGGTGCATCTCAGATCACAATACTTAATCACAGAACTACCAATCCCTTTGTGTTCACTAATGTTGGGAGCTTGGGGTTAGTGTTTTTCTACAATTATGCAATTGAAAACTCCTTTCAAATACGAATTCGATTGTATACTTTTGTAACATACAAAATGTATATTATTTGGTGAAACAAGTGGTCAAAGTAAACCTTGAAATATGTTTTAGGCCTTATATATTATTAGAGTTATATTTATGGTGGCCTTTGGCCTTTTGCATTCTGGCCCGTGGCCTCCGCTGTATATGTATATATGATGGCTTTTGCCTCCTGATAATACTAAGTTGCATATTTTCTTGCATGGTATTAGAGCTTAGGTTAATTTTTTTAGCATGTGCAACTTGTGCTTGATCCTCCCCTCGCGCCGCTGTGTCTCCTTGCCTGTCGCAGCTCCCTCATCTCGGTTGCTGTCGTTCCTTCAATCCTAGATCGCTGTTGTCTCCTCTCAAGATCCGCCCATACTCTCCACAGCCCACCCTCGCCCCGTCCGGCTCCTTTCACCATCTGGTTTGCCTCACCCAGGATGCCTCCGCTTTTAGCCCATCCGACGCTTCTCCTTGGGCGCAAAGGCATCCGCCGCTGCCATCGCGGATCCCTGTTTCTCTTCGTCGCCCGCCGCCGTTTGCCTTCGGCCCCACTGCCTTCGTCGTTGATCCATGTCTTCTGATGCTAGCCATTGCTGATCTTCTCGCTGGCCGCCCCTGATCAGCTCCGCCATTTTGCTGAGACATGATCTTGTTCTTGTGCGCTGCATAACCACAAGGCCGTGGGTTCGTGCCATGTCGCCTCGTTTCATCTGGCCTTCCGTGAAACAGACCGCCTTGGGCCTTGGCTGATTTGAGTTGGCCCGCC
>NC_041390.1:397357923-397360072 GCF_002162155.2 Triticum dicoccoides | reverse complement strand
AATGCACAATGTCATTATCTTTGAGCATTGGTTCAGTTCTTGGCTGTCCGGTGATTTCTGACGGTGGTTGTCCTACTAACATCATCTCACACACACACCTTCCGTCTTTGCTCGGTCCTCCTCCTCGGACCTTGTTGCCTGTTTTGCCGATTTTCTCAGACGGTGGTGGCCGCTTCGTATCGACTCCTCTTGCGGCTTCCGCATGCGGTTTTGGCCGCACTTCGTTGACTCCCTTTGCAGCTTTTACATGTCATGGTGGCTGCTATCCGTCAACTGTCGCAGCTTTGGCACACGGTGGTGGTCGCTCTACGTTGACTCTTCACTAAGAAACCACCTTCTACTCATTTAGGTACATCCCCATGGATTCTTGATACTGGAGCATCTTCTCATATGACTTATGATTCTTCCACTTTAACCTACGTTCGACCTGTCGAGTCTCCTGTTCGTGTTCTTACGGCTGATGGCACTCCCCTCCCCGTAGCTAGTCGAGGCACTCTTAGCACTTCTTCATTTCATGTTCCCTCTGTCGCTCATGTTCCCCGACTTACCATGCAGCTCATATCTGGTGGTCAGATTGTTGACTCAAGTTGTAGGGTCATTCTAGACTTTGATTCATTTTCTGTTCAGGATCGTCACACGGGGGCTTTGCTTGGTGCTGGCGGTCGACGCTCTGATGGTCTCTGGGAGCTAGGTTGGCTTCGTCTTCCCTCTGCTGCCACCGTCGCCAGTCTTGCAGCCCCTGTTGCTGCATCTACCAGCTCTTTTCAGCAATGGCATCATCGTCTTGGCCATTTATGTGGTTCTTGTCTCATCTTTAGTTCATCGCGGTGTGCTGGGGTCTGTTTTCGGTAACTCATCGTTGGATTGTTTGGGTTGTAGGCTTGGTAAGCAAATTCAGCTACCATATCCTCACAGTAAGTCAGTGTTCGAGTGTCCTTTTGATCTTGTTCTCTCTGATGTTTGGTGTCCGTCTCCCTTTGCTTCCAAAGGGGTCATCGCTTCTATATTATCTTTATAGATGATTTTTCTCGATACACTTGGATCTATTTCATGTCTTCTTCTCATAGTGAGGCCTTATCGATATACAAAAAATTTGCTGCCATGGTTCATATCCAATTTTCCACTCCTATTCGTGTTTTTCGTGCAGATTCAGCTGGTGAGTATATCTCGCATGCATTGCGAGGATTCCTTGCTGACTAGGGTACATTACTCAGTTCTCTTGCCCTGGTGCTCATGCTTAGAATGGTGTGACTGAGCCTGAGCGTAAGCATCATCAACGGCGCGTGCGATGATGATCATGGCCTCTCTTCGGCTTCACTTCTGGGCTGACACTGTTACCACCTCCACCTACCTCATCAACATCCAGTCATCGGTTTCTCTATACGGTGGTATTCCTCTCGAGCGTCTTTTAGGTCGTTCTCCTGATTATTTGACGCTTCGACGCTTCGTTTGTTTGGTTGCGTCTGCAATGTTTTGCTTGCCCCTCGTGAACACACCAAACTGACCGCTCAGTCTGTTGAGTGTGTCTTTCTTGGATACAGTGATGAGCATAAGGGCTATCGGTGTTGCGATCCTGTCGGTTGCCAAATGCGTATTTCTCGGGCTGTGACCTTTGATGAATCTCGTCCTTTCTACCCGCGTCCATCCTTGGCCTTTTTCACGGAGGACATATCTTTTCTTATGTTCCTGGATACACCTTCGTTTGTGCCCTGACTTCCTACTCGTCCCGCTGTAGATCCAGCGCCGTCCTCTCCTACAGTTTTTTCTCCTCCCTCATTGCACGACTCTCACCTTCATCACCGATATCTTCCCCTTCTCCACCTTCATCACCGATACATTCCCTGTCTCCACCTCCAGTGATTCCACCTCTTCCCTCCTTTCCTTTCCATTATACTCGCCGTTCATGTGTTATGGATGAGACTATTGATGTGCCCTCTACTTTTGGTGTGTCATCTTACTTTTGGTGTGTCATCTTCCTCCTCTCATCCGACTTATGGTCTTCGTTCACGGCCTTCCCCACCCCCTGACCGATATTCTCCTTCTCGCTATGGTCTTTCGACCATTCTTGAGCCAACTTCTTATCGACATGCTATTGTTCATCCTGAATGGCAGTGTGTGATGCCAGCGGAGATTGCCGCCCTTTGAGCGC
>NC_041390.1:397351539-397357732 GCF_002162155.2 Triticum dicoccoides | reverse complement strand
TTCACTTTCTGCTACTGTGTCTTTCTTGGTGGTTCTCTCATTTGCCTGGAAGACGAAGAAACAAATTGCAATTTCCTGTTTGAGTGCAGAGGTTGAGTTGCGAGCTATGGCTCTTCTCACCGCAGGGATGACTTGGTTACGCTGGTTACTTGAGGATTTTGGTGTTACTGTTACTACACCTACTACACCCTTTTCATATATTATAGGTTCTATCAGTATTGCACGGGACCCTGTGAAGCATGAGCTTACCAAGCATATTGGTGTTGATGCTTTCTTTGTGCGCGATGGTGTGCAGGACCATGTTATTGCTCTTCAGTATGTGCCTTCCGAGTTGTAGCTAGCGGATTTCTTCACAAAGGTATAGACTAGAGCACAACATGGATTTTACCTCTCCAAACTCAGTGTTGTGGATCCACCATGAGTTCGGCGGGGGGTTGCATTCTGGCTTGTGGTCTCCCTTGTACATTTATATATGATGGCTTTTGTGATGGCTTTTGCCTCCTGATAATACTAAGTTGCATATTTCCTTACATATATATGGATAGAGGCACGACTCTGACACATTAGCCTCTTCCTCTAGTGGCGGAGCCAGGAATAAAGCAAACCCCGGGCCTAATTTTTTTTCTCGGCAACATGGAAAAACTTTGGCCTTAAAACTAACTCATACAATTTCGAAAAAAACCTGATGTGAAAGCATACAGAATAAAGTTTATTTTATCAATAAATCTACAATTTAAACTTGATTCTCAATAATCCAAGAAAATAGATAAAACCGGGACAGAAGTACAAATAGTAATATGGGAATACAAAAAAAGATACCAAGTCAATTGAATAGTTCGTCAGTGCATCCCATAACTTGATCGATTGTAGAAGAACCAACACCTTCAAGGCATTTTAAAATATATAATTTCATAAAAAATCATAAACATCAATTGAAACAATTATCATTGAAACAAATCAAAATACTTACCACTTTGACGTGATAAAAGCCCTTCGCGAGACCTATATGATTGAAAACGATATAGAATATCATCATCATCAATACTTGGAATTCAACTTCAAGACACCCTTGTTGCGGGCACCTGTGAGAAAATATCTCTTCATCTTCCATTTCTACAACATAAATGGAATTTCAAATACACCAATTTGAGTTCAACAATACGTCAGTTTGAGTTCAACAACACACAATACAATACTGAGATTGCAATCGGCTTTGCTTCTTCCTCCATGACTAAGTACACATTTTTTTCAATTAAATTTAGTTCAGTGCAGTTCATACACAGAGGTTACTATGTTAAATTGTAAAACACGGTACAAGTAGAAACTGCAAAGAATCAAAGAAATTTATCAAGGTTAGGCAGGGCAAGAGAAGAAAGGGACGGCGCGCCACAACGAACGGCGCACACAGGGGCAGCGCTGGGCCGCCGGGGAGGGACCAGGGTAGCAGGGGCTTGCCTAGAGAAGTGGACGGCGGTGGCCGGTGTATGCCGGACGGCGACGACGCCACGGCGACCGACGGACCAAGCAGGGAGGCGGGTAGGCGGTGGCTCGATCGCTGGAGACGGGCGAGTTAGGTCGTGCACTCATGTAGCCGGTTTGCGGTCATGGGCTAATGGCTGGTACGTGTGTGTAGTCCGTGCATGCGCTGCTGCCTGGATCGCTCACTTCGGGCCTCCTTTCACTGGCTGTACCCCGGGCCCAAAACAAATTCTATATACATCAAGCTGGGTGAAAATCCCAGGCCCTGGGTGCCCGGGGCCCAGCTCCGCCCCTATCTTCCTCCTACCTGTATAAGAATATACCTGTTACAGGATCCTTTTCTTATTCTGACCCATGCCTCCTACCACTGCCGCCTGTGTTGGCGCCTTGTTTGTCGTAGCTGCAAGAGCCTGCTGTTTTATTGCATGCCTTCTGCTGTATCTTTTACCCCAGTGCATGTCCTCAACATTACCCTCCCTGTGAAATAGCTCGTCCTCTAGCTGGAATTCTTGAAAATTGCTCCCTAAGCTCGGATTACATCCTCACAAGTGGGTTCATTTGTTGGGAGCACTTGCCAAGTCACGAGAATTTGCCACTTGTCGTGGCAAAGCGTGTAGCTTCAAAGATGCTGGTGTTGTAACTACTAGAGCATGGTTGATGCATGGGAGCACCGAAGTTGTCACTGGTTGCTCACCATCATAACACTTGAGGCCCACATGGAATACTATGGATTTGTGTCCCTTCCGGAAGCGAAAGCCTATAAGCAATATATCTGATCCCTTAAGCGATCTGAAGGGGCCATAGAATCGGGGTGTTAGCTTGAGTGGGTGTGCATTGCCAAGGTAGTTGTCGTTGGTGTTGTAAATGCAGCCATTCCCACTTGCCTACCTTGAACTCAAATGTTGTGATGATGTTCATCGTACCAATCCTTCATATGTTGTTGTGATGATGTTCATCATACCAATCCTTCATATGCAGGAGCGATGCATAGGACCTTGTCGGCATTGATGCACCTACAGCCTGATGTGGCAATACCGGCAATCACTTCAACAATGTAGGTAACTGCTGCGTGGAAACCTAGAAGAGTTGTTGGGATAGCAGAGGCACTAGACATCTTACTAAGGGGTGGGGAATTTGGCAACAGGCCATTGACGCATGATTGCTTCTCCGGGGTATTTACACGCTCATCAATGGGCAAGATTTCATTATGGATGGTCGTGAAACCCTCCTATAGTTGCTTGGTTATATAGCTTCTTGCAGTTCTGACTTCGCTTCCTGGTTCTGATACCAGATGTTGTAACCTGGATTGACTTTGGAGAGATTGTAGGGGTAGTTCATCGGAGGTTGTGTCCTGTGGCGATTGGTAGGTGCCGTGATTGGCGCAAGTCTTGGCAGCAAAGTTGAGGATTCAGGGAATTAGAAGTCAGGAAAGCGCTGAGATAGAGAGCTTTCTTATTTCCTGCCTCTGATTACGTAGGGACATCTATATACACAGTTTTGCTAAAAAAAGCACGAGCGCGCACACACACACACACACATATATATATATATAATAGTACTAGATTGCTAGCAATCTGAACTCAACTACAACTCCAATTCTGATACTACTAGCCTTTCCCTCATGTATCTATACAACTGTACATGCTGCAGCTTCGTACAGCAATTGACTCTGCCCCGCTCGTCCTACTCTGACTCTGCCGCCCATGTTGGCGCCATATTCTCCGACAACCTGCTATCTTGCCGCATGCCTTTTGCTGTATATTTTACCCTGGTGCTCCTTCAAAACAAATTGTTTGAGTGTAAGCTATGGGTGTAATATTAAGAGTAATACTTGTGTCTTTGGACTACTGACCTTGGCAGCATGGTTACTATTTCTTATCTCTTGAACACGCTGTACTTGGATTATGATGGTTTCCTTTTTCTCATGGCACAGGGAAGCAGAATGAGGCTTCACTCTCACAAAGACGAGGACAAGGTGTGTAGCGTTGCAATTGTTTGCTACAGTTGATGCAAAATTGACTGTCGTGTAACTGCAACCAACATGTGGTAGCTTGGTGTCAAGTTTATACTTTTTCTTAGTTAGCTCCTGATCATGCTGTCCGGATCCATGCTATCAATAATTATGGTTTATATTTAGACAATGTTTGGCTGTTGTCTATTGTGTGGTTTGCTGAAGTTGCAGGCTTGCAGCTCTGGCATCTGTTCAGTCTCTATGATATTTATGTTGTATACTATTACTCTGGAGTTCGGCAAAGTTGCAGCTTTAGTCATTCAACAATTGCATGTTTGTTTCGTTCTGAAATTTATGGTGTCATCCACTAGATGAATTGCATCATGGACATAGCTTTCAAGAATCGACTTGAGCCGGGATGGTTGGTCAAGGAAAACTGAATTGTTGGACTTTTGCATCCAACTGGCTTTTAAAAGCCATAATAAGCTAACCAAAGGGAGAAAATGAGAAGCAGAAGTTGCAAAAACTAAGCTTCCACGTAGTATAAATTTCAAAGGAGGCGAGCCCCCAACTTCAGCAATGCATTTTTAGCTGTCCCCTTGACGTTGCGTGGTATTTACCCACCTTTGCCACTAGCAATTCAAAAAACGATTCGTTCTATCCCCACCCAGTGATGTTCCTCCACGAGAGGAGGCCTTGTCCTCGCAAAAGAAAAAAAATGCTCAATCCCCTCGACTCGAGCGAATCCGGGGCCGCTGTCGGCACTGTTCCTCCACCGCCGCACGCCCAGCCATTGGCGCCGCCTACCGCGTCCGCCGCCCCGCTGCTACCTCCTTTCGCCTCTACTGCCCACCAGACCTCCTCCTTCCTCAAGTACATGCATGGACCATCGGACCAGCAAGGGCCGCTGCCCCTCCATCGATGTGTGCTCTGCCGCCGGTGCCGCCTCCAATTCATGTGAATTGATGTAAAATGGACTGCATAATGCATGTCAAATTCTTGAACCGTGGATGATTTTTTTCTTTGTTGGTAGTGACCCAATTCATGTGAATTGATGAACCGTGGATGGTTTTTGATATATTGGTACATATTGCTTGTCAAGTTGTTGTATATTGATGTAAACTGGACTGCATATTGTCGTATGTTGCTGTATAATGACTGGTTTGTTAATGAATACTTGTTGCATTTTGATGTACATTGAATGGTTGCTTGCGGCAGATTGCCATGTAATTGCTTGTTGGATCATATATATTGATAGCATGAACAATATTCATAGTAGGATCACTGCATTATGGTCAATTTGCATATAAGCATATTCACTCAGGCCTCTCAGCAAAATCTACAGTTTCACAGTCGTTTGAACCAAACAGCCTCCAGCTTCTCCACAACTGCTTTTTCACAACTGCTTCTCCACAACTGCTTTTTCACAACGGCTTTCAAGAATCTACAGCTCAACCAAACACAACCTGAGTATATAAGTATCGTGTTCGCTCCTTTGGCAGAGTTGAGGTTATTGAGGAGAATACAACAGTTCAACTATTGAAGGTGACCACATGATTTATGTCTGCACATAATATATAACTGATAAGTGAAGGATGATACACAAGTCGACACAGGACCTTTTTTTCCCACTCAGGTGATAAACCGTTAGATCATGCCCGGAGGGACAGGATGAACGTGCATGTGATGCCTAGCTCTTCCACCAAGAAATATTCAAAAACACCCTTGATATATTCTTAAGGACAATGCTAACGCCCACACGTGTGATGGGAGCGAAACCCGCCACACGCCCTACAACACACAGACTGCGCCATGTCACCGTATGCATGCATGCATTGGAAATCTTTTTGGATTTCCAGTTTTTAAAATGTTTTATCTCTTAAATAAAAAATCTGATTGAAGATCCTTTTTCACCATTAAATCCCTCGCAGTGAGATCTTCGAAACTTGATCTTATATCAATATGTTTCGACGACTTTTTTTGGGTTAAAAGTTGCCATGTCTATTGCACATGAATTGCCATGGTGTTTACACTAAAGTTGCCATGATATATTTTAGCTATTTTCTTCTACATTTAAAAGTACATTTTGACATATTATAAAATAGGGAATTAAGAAACTAGACTTGCCATGAACCATAAACTAAAGTTGCCATGATACATGCACTTCAAATTACCATGGTTCATACAAAAAATAATTTTCATGGTCAAAGTACTAGAATTGCCATCATCAAAATACTAAAATTGCCACATGGCAACTTTAGTTTAAGCATTATGGCAGCTACAGTGTAAACGTCATGGCAACTTTTGGGGAAAAATTCATCGAAACATATCAACATGGGTCTAGTTTTGAAGATCTCGTCGAGACGGATTTAGTGGTGAAAATGGATTTTTAATTGAAATTTTTAATTAGGAGATAAAACATGTTGTTGTGATGCACGCGTCGCCACGGTGCAGTTGCGTGCGACACGATGGAGTTACGCGTTGCAAAAACTACCATCCGAGCGTGCCGATATTCTAGGTCGTCCGGCTTCCCAGTTAATTCCTGCGGCCATTATAACCTTAGGGCGTGTTTGGTTCCTTGGCTTGAATCTGCGTCGCACCCGCCATGCAAGTTTCTCCATGTTTGGTAGGCTGGACGTCTCACTAGGCCAGACCCGACTGATGCAAAATCGGGCTCTCAGCCAGGCGGAGCGGAAATGCAGGGATCGACCGTTTCCGCAAGCCAGGCCCGTGCCTGCACCCACGAATGCAAAGTCGTCATAT
>NC_041390.1:397340754-397351095 GCF_002162155.2 Triticum dicoccoides | reverse complement strand
TATCCTCTGGTGCGACGCGCTTGGATCTCGCAGTCCCGCCGCCTCATCTCCATTCACCGCCGCATGTCCTCGCTGGTGGCAAGGTACAACTCTCATTCCCCCTTCTTCAGTCCCAAGCTCTGACCCCTCCCTTCCGTCCCCAGCTTTTGGTGACCTGCACGCCGTCGCTCACCGCCGATCGCCTGATCTGACTGTGAGAGCAAGCATGGGACTCCGGCGGTGCGTACAGGTGCGCGTGCGCACCTGCCGGGTGCTCGCGGCCGCTTGCACAATCTGGTTGTGAGAGCTGTCGCTTGCTCGATCCATGCATGTGAGCAAGCAAGGGATCTGTGTGTTGTGCCCTTACTGGCGAGGAAGGCTTGGCCGTTGTAGATCATGTGGACCATGTGCTTGAGCAACTCGATGGCATGCTTGGTTTGGCCACTGGCCTTGTACAGGCCTGATCTGGCTGTGAGGGCTGCCTATGGATTAGAGATGATTCTGCATATTTGTTCTGCTAACTCCACCAATAATTTGTGCATATCTTTTTATTTTGATTTGATCAGGATGAAGAAGAACAAGAGATCATCTAGCCAGAGGAAGAACAAGAGAGAGAGAAGCTAGTTTTGTTTTGTATTCGTGCTGTTAGGATCAAGAGATCAGCTAGCTAGAATAGATGGAAAGTAAAAGAAGTGTCTTCGGGGGGCTATATGTTCCTTGTATGTATGCTAAATATAGGATCTCATGAATGCTGACAATGGAATACACATAGAAGTACATGGATTTTCATTTGTTCCCCTATTTAGCTGCCTCTTTGATTGAAAGGATCTTCATACGAAATTTACAGATTCAAAATATTATGATTTCTTATCTATGTTTTATCATGTTCTTTTACTTCAATCGGCAAAGATATCTGAACTGGAGTGCATATCGCCAAAACAATCTTCTAATTATTTTACATACATGTACAAGCATCTAGAATCAAATTCCACATCTATCATATTGTTTGATCTCATGCAGCCTACCAAACAACATCTTGGGTAAGCATGGCCCATATCATGCAAGTACACCAAACACACATCTCAACTCCTACTTGCATCAGCTCAACCAGGCCAACCCCAACCAAGATCCTTCATGTGACGCGGGCTGGATGCACCCAGGGAACCAAACACACCCTTAGTATCTTTAACCTTTCGATCACGCCCCACAACACAACAAGCACACCCACAACAACACATACGAAGAGACTTTCAAAGATAACAAATCATACATAAAAGAATTCAGAGAAGATTCAAATATTATTCATAGATAGACTTGATCATAAACCCACAATTCATCGATCTCAACAAACACACCGCAAAAAGAAGATTACATCGAATAGATCTCCACGAGAGAGGGGGAGAACATTGTATTGAGATCCAAAAAAGAGAGAAGAAGCCATCTAGCTACTAGCTATGGACCCGTAGGTTTGAAGTAAACTACTCACACTTCATCGGAGGGGCTTGGATGATGATGTAGAAGCCCTCCATGATCGATGCCTCCTCCAGTGGAGCTCCAGAACAGGCCCCAAGATGGAATCTCGTGGATACAGAAAGTTGCGGCGGTGGAATTAGGTTTTTGGCTCCGTGCCCGATTGTTTGGGGGTACATGGATATATATAGGAGGAAGAAGTACGTTGGTGGAGCTTCGACGGGCCCACGAGGCAGGGGGGCGCCCCTACCCTCGTGACCACCTCGTGGCTTTCTGGACGGAGGGTCCAAGTCTCGTGGATCTTATCTGATGAGAACATCACGTTTCCAAAGGTTTCATTCCGTTTGGACTCCGTTTGATATTCCTCTTCTTCGAAACCCTAAAGCAGGCAAAAATAGCAATTCTAGGCTGGGCCTCCGGTTAATAGGTTAGTCCTAAAAATAATATAAAAGTGGATAATAAAGCCCAATAATGTCTAAAACAGTAGATAATATAGCATGGAGCAATCAAAAATTATAGATACGTTGGAGATGTATCAAGCATCCCCAAGCTTAATTCCTACTCATCCTCGAGTAGGTAAATGATAAAAACAGAATTTTTGATGCGGAGTGCTACTTGGCATAATTTCAATGTAAATCTTCTTAATTGTGGTATGAATATTCAGATTCAAAAGATTCAAGACAAAAGTTCATATTGATATAAAAATAATAATACTTCAAGCATACTAACAAAGCAATTATGTCTTCTCAAAATATCATGGCCAAAGAAAGTTATCCCTACAAAATCATATAGTCTGGCTATGCTCTATCTTCACCACACAAAGTATTTAAATCATGCACAACCCCGATGACAAGCCAAGCAATTGTTTCATACTTTTGACATTTTCAAAACTTTTTCGATCTTCACGCAATACATGAGCATGAGCCATGGATATAGCACTATAGGTGGAATAGAATGGTGGTTGTGGAGAAGACAAAAAGGGAGAAGATAGTCTCACATCAACTAGGCTTATCAACGGGCTATGGAGATGCCCATCAATGGATATCAATGTGAGTGAGTAGGGATTGCCATGCAACGGATGCACTAGAGCTATAAGTATATGAAAGCTCAAAAGAAACTAAGTGTGTGTGCATCCAACTCGCTTGCTCACGAAGACCTAGGGCATTCTGAGGAAGCCCATCATTGGAATATACAAGCCAAGTTCTATAATGAAAAATTCCCACAAGTATATGAAAGTGACATAATGAGAGACTCTCTATCATGAAGATCATGGTGCTACTTTGAAGCACAAGTGTGGTAAAAGGATAGTAACATTGTCCCTTCTCTCTTTTTCTCTCATATTTTTTTATTTGGGCCTTTCTCTTTTTTATGGCCTCTTTTTTTATTTATTTTTTGTCCGGAGTCTCATCCCGACTTGTGGGGGAAGCATAGTCTCCATCATCCTTTCCTCACCGGGTCAATGCTCTAATAATGATGATCATCACACTTTTATTTACTTACAACTCGATTCTTAGAACAAAATATGACTCTATATGAATGCCTCCAGTGGTGTACCGGGATATGCAATGAATCAAGAGTGACATGTATGAAAGAAATATGAATGGTGGCTTTGCCACAAATACGATGTCAACTACATGATCATGCTAGTAATATGACAATGATGGGGAGTGTCATAATGAAAGGAACGGTGGAAAGTTGCATGGAAATATATCTCGGAATGGCTATGTAAATGCCATGATAGGTAGGTATGATGGCTGTTTTGAGGAAGGTATTTGGTGGGTGTATGATACCGGCGAAAAGTGCGCGGTATTAGAGAGGCTAGCAATGGTGAAAGGAAGGAAAGTGCGTATAATCCATGGATTCAACATTAGTCATAAAGAACTCATATACTTATTGCAAAAATCTAGAAGTTATCAAAGCAAAGTATTACGCGCATGCTCCTAGGGGGATAGATTGGTAGGAAATGACCATCGCTCGTCCCCGACCGCCACTCATAAGGAAGACAATCAATAAATAAATCATGCTCCGACTTCATCACATAACGGTTCACCATACGTGCATGCTACGGGAATCACAAACTTTAACACAAGCATTTCTCAAATTCACAACTGCTCAACTAGCATGACTCTAATATCGCCATCCTCATATCTCAAAACAATTATCAAGCATCAATTTCTTCTTACTATTCAACACACTCATACGAAAGTTCTATTATTAATCTTGCATACCAAACATATTAGGATTTTAAGCAAATTACAATTCTATTAAGACTCTCAAAATAATCTAAGTGAAGCATGAGATATCAATAGTTTCTATAAAACAAATCCACCACCATGCTCTAAAAGATATAGGTGAAGCACTAGAGCAAAATTATATAACTCAAAAGATATAAGTGAAGTACATAGAGTATTCTATCAAATTCCAAATCATGTATGGCTCTCTCAAAAGGTGTGTACAGAAAGGTTGATTATGGTAAACTAATAAGCAAAGACTCAAATCATAAAAGACGCTCCAAGAAAAACACATATCATGTGCTGAATAAAAATATAGCTCCAAGTAAAGTTACCAATAGAAGTAGACGAAAGAGGGGATGCCTTCCGGGGCATCCCCAAGCTTTGGATTTTAGGTGTCCTTAGATTATCTTGGGGGTTCCATGGGCATCCCCAAGCTTAGGCTCTTGCCACTCCTTGTTCCATAATCCATCAAATCTTTACCCAAAACTTGAAAACTTCACAACACAAAACTTAAATTAGAAAACTCGTGAGCTCCGTTAGCGAAAGGAAACAAAAGACCACTTCAAGGTACTGTAATGAACTCATTCTTTATTTATATGGGTGTTAAACCTACTGTATTCCAACTTCTCTATGGATTATAAACTATTTTACTAGCCATAGATTCATCAAAATAAGCAAACAACACACGAAAAACAGAATCTGTCAAAAAACAGAACAGTCTGTAGTAATCTATATCTAGCGCAAGATCTGGAACACCAAAAATTATAAAATAAACTGATGGACGTGAGGAATTTATCTATTAATAATCTGCAAAAAGAATTAACTAAATATAACTTTCCAAATAAAAATGACAGCAGTTCTCGTGAGCGCTAAAGTTTCTGTTTTTTACAGCAAGTTCAACAAGACTTTCCCCAAGTCTTCCCAACGGTTCTACTTGGCACAAACACTAATTAAACACAAAAAACACAACCAAAACAGAGGCAGATAATTTATTTATTACTAAACAGGAGCAAAAATCAAGGAATAAAAATAAAATTGGGTTGCCTCCCAACAAGCGCTATCGTTTAACGCCCCTAGCTAGGCATAACAAGTAAGAATAGATCTAGGTATTGCCATCTTTGGTAGGCAATCCATAAGTGGCTCTCATGATAGATTCATATGGTAATTTTATTTTATTTCTAGGTAAGTGTTCCATGCCCTTCTTTAATGAAAATTGAAATCTAATATTCCCTTCCTTCATATCAACAATTGCACCAACCGTTCTAAGGAAAGGTCTACGAGAATAATAGGGCAAGAAGGATTGCGATCTATATCAAGAACGATAAAATCTACGGGCACATAATTCCTATTAAAAACAATAAGAACATCATTAATTCTTCCCATAGGTTTCTTAATAGTGGAATCCGCAAGATGCAAATTTAGAGAGCAATCATCAAAATCACGAAAATCTAGTAAATCACACAAAGTTTTGGGAATAGTAGAGACACTAGCACCCAAATCACACAAAGCATAAAACTCATAATTTTTAATTTTAATTTTAATAGTTGGTTCCCACTCATCATAAAGTTTTCTAGGGATAGGAACTTCCAATGCAAGTTTTTCTTCATAAGATTGCATCAAGGCATCAACGATATGTTTAGTAAACGCTTTATTTTGACTATAAGCGTGAGGAGATTTTAGCACGGATTGCAACAAGGAAATACAATCAATCAAAGAGAAATTTTCATAGTTAAATTCCTTGAAATCCATAATAGTGGGTTTAGCAACATCTAGGATTTTAATTTCTTCAATCCCACTTTTAGCAAATTTAGCATCAAGATCAACAAATTCCGAATTCTTAAAACGCCTTCTAGGTAAAGCTGGATCATATTCAGTCCCATCATTATCAAGATTCATATTGCAAAACGAAGATTTAATAGGGGACACATCAATAACTTTTAGATCTTCATCATTATTTTCTTAGGAATCCGGTTTAGCAGCCATCTTATTGACTAAGGTAGCTTGCATATCCGAAATTTCAGCAGTTAATTTTTTCAAGATGGGCAATTTGGGATCTTATACCATCAAATTCTTTAGACATATCATCGAGCTCTTTATTCATATAATTCATGAAACCTTTTTGTTCCTTAAGCTCATTTCTAAAGAAATATTATGCTCAAATTGCAAAACCATAAACTTCCTGACGTTGTTTTCGATCTCCTCTAACCTTTTTAGGTGAAGATCACCAAATCTAGGTAGAGCCATCACGACAAACAAGAAATCCAACACATGAGCAAACAAAGAGCAAATGGGCAAAAGAGGCAAATAGAGAGGGAGGATATAGAGAGAGGGCGAATAAAAAGGCAAGGGTGAAGTGGGGGAGAGGAAAACGAGAGGCAAATGGCAAATAATGTAATGCGGGAGATAGGGATTGTGATGGGTACTTGGTATGTTGACTTTTGCGTAGACTCCCCGACAACGGTGCCAGAAATTCTTCTTGCTACCTCTTGAGCACTGCGTTGGATTTCCCCGAAGAGGAAGGGATGATGCAGCAAAGTAGCGTAAGTATTTCCCTCAGTTTTTGAGAACCAAGGTATCAATCTAGTAGGAGGCTATGCCCGAGTCCCTCGTACCTACACAAAAACAATAGCTCAACGCAACCAACGCGCTTAGGGGTTGACAATCCCTTCACGGTCACTTACGAATGTGAGATCTGATAGAGATGATAAATAATATTTTTTGGTATTTTTGGTATAGAGATCCAAAGTAAATAAAGTAAAAGCAAAGTAAAAGCAAAGAAATAATAAAGTGATGGAGATTGATATGATGAGAAAGAGACCCAGGGCCATAGGTTTCACTAGTGGCTTATCTCAAGAGCATAAGTATTCTACGGTGGGTGAACAAATTACTATTGAGCAATTGACAGAATTGAGTATAGTTATGAGAATATCTAGGTAAGATCATGTATATAGGCATCACGTCTGAGATAAGTAGACCGAAACGATTCTGCATCTACTACTATTACTCCACTCATCGACTGCTATCCAGCATGCATCTAGAGTATTAAGTTAAAAACAGAGTAACGCCTTAAGCAAGATTACATGATGTAGAGGGATAGTTTCATTCAATATGATAAAAGCTCCATCTTGTTATCCTCGATGGCAACGATATAATACGTGCCTTGATGCCCCTTCTGTCACTGGGAAAGGACACCGCAAGATCAAACCCAAAGCTAAGCACTTCTCCCATGGGAAGAACAACCAATCTAGTAGGACAAACCAAACTAATAATTCGAAGAGACTTGCAAAGATAACCAATCATACATAAAAGAATTCAAAGAAGATTCAAATATTATTCATAGATAAACTTGATCATAAACCCACAATTCATCGGTCTCAACAACTAACCGCAAAAAGAAGATTACATCGAATAGATCTCCACGAGAGAGGGGGAGAACATTGTATTGAGATCCAAAAAGAGAGAAGAAGCCATCTAGCTACTAGCTATGGACCCGTAGGTTTGAAGTAAACTACTCACACTTCATCGGAGGGGCTTGGATGATGATGTAGAAGCCCTCCGTGATCGATGCCTCCTCTAGCGGAGCTCCGGAACAGGCCCCAAGATGGGATCTCGTGGATACAGAAAGTTGCGGCGGTGGAAGTAGGTTTTTGGCTCTGTCCCCGATCATTTGGGGGTATGTGGATATATATAGGAGGAAGAAGTACGTCGGTGGAGCTTCGAGGGGCCCACAAGGCAGGGGGCGCGCCCTAGGGGGCACCCCCTACCCTCGTGACCACCTCGTGGCTTTCTTGACAGAGGGTCCAGGTCTCCTGGATCTTATCTGATGAGAAAATCACGTTTCCTAAGGTTTCATTCCGTTTGGACTCCGTTTGATATTCCTTTTCTTCGAAACCCTAAAACAGGTAAAAAACAGCAATTCTTGGCTGGGCCTCCGGTTAATAGGTTAGTCCCAAAATAATATAAAAGTGGATAATAAAGCCCAATAACGTCTAAAACAGTAGATAATATAGCATGGAGCAATCAAAAATTAGGGATACGTTGGAGACGTATCAGTGGAGGACTACATCAACACCGTGGAGCACTTGCTTGCTCGGGACAAGTACAAAGTGGTCGGCATCGACCTCTAGTACACCGATGGTCATCCCAGTATAGATCAGAAGGTTGTCATCGCCCAATTGTGCGTGCTCCATCATGTCCTCATCTACCAATATTGCATGTCCACAAAGCCTTGCGACCGCTTCGCCAGGTTTGCCAACAGCACCAACTACAAGTTTGCTACGGTGGAAACCACCAACAATGTAAAAGCGCTCAAGGTTACGGGCTTGGCCTGCAAGAACCTTGTCGAAATCCGTGGCCACTACATGTTTTGGGGCAGCACAAAGAAGGACACCCTGGCTGAACTCGCCTCGGCCATCATCGACCCCTACTACGAAAAGATGAAGGAGGATGCCAAGGGAAAAATCCCGTATCCTGGAACAGGGCCTGGACGCTGAAATTGGATGAAGCTCACCTCAAGTTTGCTGCCAAGAATGTGTACGCATGCTATGAGATGCACATGCGGATCGTTGACATGAGGGAGTGCCTCCTTCCCTTAACCGATGAGGGGTCAAGCCACCAGCGGAGCAGTGGTGAAAAACGTCACAAGAAGAAGTAGATGATGATCAGATGATCGTTTATCCTAGTTAATTATGTATGTACTAGTTTACTTTGGTGTGTGCAAATGTCATGTGTGTACTAGCCACCTATGTAATTGGGTGTTTAATTTGGTTGTGCAATCATATCCTTATAAGTACATATGTTGTTGTTCTGTATGCAATCACATCGCACACAGACCATACTAGGGAAACTGTCGATGATGAATTCATCAATCGCTAACAATTGTATACCAGCAAGCATTTGCCCACAACACACACAACTTATTATCATCAACCATCTGTGTTATTATCGGTCTTCGCACACATTTCTGATTACGGACCTGTTTGCCGTGTATCACACATATCTTGTTAAGTCGAACCGTTTATGTTCTCTTCGCTCAACACAAATAGTTCATCGGACTGAACTGTATGCCCTCTATTGCACACACCTTGATCCGGCTGACCGTTTCAGTTGTGTTGCCTAATCACAAATAGTTCATCCGAGTGAATTGTATGATGTATATCGCACACACCTTCATCTGGCTAACAGTTTCTGTTGTTATGCTCACCGTAAATAGTTCATTGGAGTGAACTGTATGCCACACATAGCACACGCAACTATAATCTAAATCATGTTTGATGTCTCCAACATCGCAAATGTTTCATATCATTTTTGACGGTTTTATTACATCACCGTTTGTGATTCATGCATCAAACACAGTTTCGTCGAAGGGTCTCTGATTGTAGTGTCACGTTAGCAGCATCCTGCAGTAGTGTTGGGTGAAATTTTCTTGTGCAAACTTAAATCCCGTGGAAAATCTACATCACCCTTTGGCTTACAGGGATAACAGGGAAAAGACAAACCAGGAAACAAAAAAACCCCAATAGAAAGGCACTCAGTTCCACAGGCCATGGCGCAACTGCTTTAGGTGAGTGTAACATCCCAAAATTCTAAATTTTGGAATGTTATAATAAATAGATAGATTGATTGATTGTTTGATTGTTGTGAGATTGATTGAGTGAAATTCGAAACTTTTGAAAGTTAAATGAGAGGGAATAAAAGGACTTTCCCAAACTTTCACCTTTTTCTTTTGATCACCGTGAATTCAAATTCTTTTCAAATACAAAACCCTAGAGAGAAGATGACATGACTTCTTCCATTATTTAAATGACAGGGGGTGTTGAAAATATTTGAATTTCATCTGGAAAATATTTCCAATTCAGAAACTTTAAGCAACTCAATGATTTTCACGAGAGGAGATAATATGACTTCTTCAAATTATGAAATATGAGTTGGGAGTTTCAAGGATCAAAATTCAAAGTCCTTTTGAAATTATTTTCAATTTGGAATTGTTTGAGTTTTATTCAAATTGTTCTTCTCCAAAAATAAAATATATGGAAAATAGGGTAACATGATTCCCTACATTAGAAAATTGGAGAAAAATTAATTTGAAATCATTTTGGTATTTTTTTAAAATGATTTTGCTGGATTTTAATAGACCAGTAGAACTCTTTGATTTATCTGATTTTGTGAGGATTTTATTTGGCATATTAAAAATGTTCATGTCGTAGAAAATCTTTTTCTGAAAATTTTGATATAGTATATGCCTATATAATATTTTTATTTCTGTTTGTTTTTATTTGTTTTGTTTGTCTAGAAAAAAAATTCTTTAAATAAAAAATTCCCCCGACTGGGCCGGCCCAGCTCCTGCCAGGCTGCGGCCCAGCCCAGCTTGCCGTCGCCCCATCCCCGATCTCCCGCGGGAGACCGACTCCCGCACGGGAGCGCCGCCGCCGGAGTCCGGCCGGACTCTGCGTCCTCCTTGCTTAACCCCTCCTCCACGCCACCTCCTCCCCTCCCCCTTAAATAGCGCGGGCCCAGGCCCCTCTCTCTCCCTCGCCTTGCCGCTCCCCGCCTCCTCTCGCTTCGCGTCGCCGCCACCGCCGAGATCGGCAGCCGCCGCCACACTTCGCGCTGCCGCGCCGCCTGCCGCACCACCCCGCCGCCCGCGCCGACATAGCCG
>NC_041390.1:397332779-397339960 GCF_002162155.2 Triticum dicoccoides | reverse complement strand
GCCGCTCGCCGTTGCCGCACCGCCTAGCTCGCGCCGCCGCTCCCCGCGCCTCGCCCTGCCCGCGTGCCGCCGTCACCGAACTGTCGCTGCCGCCGGAAACCGCCGCCGGCGGTTTTTCAAAGAAAACCGCCCCGACTGGTATAAACCGCCGAAAACCCATCCCGATTCTTTTGTTTTTAATCTCGGTTTAGATCGGTTTAATTTTTTTTGGTTGAGTTTGTTTAGCAAACGTTCGCTGTTTATCTCTCCGCAACGAACGAATCCGTTCATTAGGTTTTCATAGTGAACATTCATTCGATAGGCCTTTTCTTTTATTTTAATTTCGGCCAGGGACCTATCTATGATGATTTTATTTACAGAATAGTCCCTCTGTTTCAAACGATCACTACTTTTTACTCGGTTGTCCAAATCCAACGAAACCAACGCCCACGTCTTCGTTATAATCTCCTCTATCCAGTAATCCAACTCAAACATGTTTTTGAAAAGTTTAAAATATGAATTAGATCAGATTTGAATTCAAACTTCGTTTGATCATAACTTGAGTTTCGTAGCTCCGTTTGAGTTGATTCTTTTTGCAAATAGAAGCTCTTGACCTAAACTTTCTGATAAGGCCAAATTCACATAATTTTGGTACTGTTAGAAATTGTTTTATGTTGCAAGAGCTATTTGCTTGGTTTTGATGTTTTCTGAATCGACTTCTTTGATCTTTCTGGTCTTTTGAGTGATTGCTTATGTGTGGTTACTATTGCTTGATTACGATAGATTGATCGGAGTGTGACGAGTAGAGCTATCAAGATTTTTGAGTGTGAATCATCTTCATCAACATTGCAGGCAAGTTCACACTTTGATCATACCTCTTTCATACCCAGTTTTTATTGCATTAGATCAAACCTCAAACATTGCATGATTAGGATCTAATGAAATTGTGGGTATTGGGAAGTAGTTGATGAGGTAGGAACCTATTGCCCTGCATTCAAACCTTGAGAGTTACTATTAGGTTATGCTTATAGTGTCATGCTATGCTCGTAGACGTGGATTGGGTTTTGAGAGTATTCATGACAGATGTGAGATTGTTAATTAATGGTTTACTTAAGGTGGCAACTTAAACACACATCTGGGTGGATTGAGGTAACTGGGTATTCCAGGATTGCCTGTTTTTCTTTATGGACCGCCACCCAGGTCCAAAGGGATCATGAGGTTTTTCATACTAGAAACTTCCGTGTGCAGCCACAAGCTATTATGGGCTCTAGCATAGTTGATTAAGTCGTGCGAACTCTTACAGGGTAGACTAGCAGATGTAGGGGAAAGTAGGTGTAACGGTCTATCCATCGTAAGGTGCTAACGCTTCTGAAAGACTATGTCTCGGTCATCCGTCTTCTCAAACACCATGTAGTGCGAGAAACCAAACGGAGGCGATCGATTCTTGTGGGGAAAAGTGCGCAAACCTCTGCAGAGTGTATAAACTAATCATGATTAGCCGTGTCCCCGGTTATGAACGTCTTGAGTATCTAGTACCTGGATTATCATGTGAATCTCAACATGTTACTCTAAAATTTAATTTTGTTGGGTTTTGTTTAATGATGATGCTTAATTGGGATTGAGAATGTTGTCAACCATTCTCAATGTTTAACAACCACCATGATAGTTAAATAAAATTTATTCCTTTGTAGTAGGGAAAAATTGGCTTTTCGCAAAAACCTTATAACCATAGAGCTTTTCCACCAGCCAAATATGCATGTAGTGATAGCCTTTATTCATCATTCTTTATGGTGTGAATTTTCCAGTACATTCAATGTACTGACCCTCTGTGGCTGCAATGTCTCATGTTGCAGGATATCTTACGACGAGTAAGTGATATGTTAGGGTTACAATTTCTACACTCAACTTTGCCGTCGGTGTTGATGGGAATCCACAACCTTGTTACTTCCTCTATTTGGATTGAGGTAATAGTATTTACGTTACTTATACATGTGATTTACCTCTGTTATAAATCCTCGAGTACTGTGTGTGTAAGCATACCGATCCAGGGATGACACTTAAGCACAGAGACTTGATCCATTCGGGTCGGGTCGCTACAATATGGTATCAGAGCACATGTTGATTGTAGGACGTGACCCTAGAAACTGGCAAGGCCATAGCAAAGATTTTTCTCTACAACTTTCCCTTTCAAAAATGACCTTTTACCTCTCTTCTCTTCTGGGATTATTCAAAAATTCCCTTTAGTGATACCATACCCCTTTCCCCTTTTGACCACACGACGATTCGACTGATGAGACCACTCCAAGAAGTACAAGATATCGGACAACTAAGACCACTTTGGAATGAAGAGTATTTTTCGTGCATCTGAATAATGGAAACTACAACGGTTGAAGACCGAAGACAAGTAGAATTTGAAGGCTCTGAAGAATTCCTAGATTTGTATGACCTAGGAAGGCTACCCTTATGGAACTTGGCAGACTATGGAAGTTGTCAATACCCGAGATCAAGGTGTATCGGAGAAAGACCGGAGCATGTAGAGTTAAGAACTCAAGGATTTGTCAAGAAAACCCTAAGGCAGGAGACATCAACTATGGAATGATAGCTCATGGAAATGAAAAGAGCAGAAACACAGCTATCCATGAAGTGATCTCCCGCTTATGCTATTGCCACCGTGCTGAGTTAAGCATGTATATGCATGGAAGGATTGGATGGTAGAAGGCTGATGGAGCACCCATCAGCAATATGAAGTTTTAACCTTAGCCGGTGTATCACCAGGATCTGGAGTATTACATCAAGAAGTTAATATGGAGCCACAAGAAGTCGTATTTGAAAGGAAGCATTTCGTGAAGAACTCAGGAATCAAAAGCTGAAAGTAGCCAAGCTGGAGGAGCTACAACCTCGAGATACCGGAGATTCGTTAAGAACTGAAGGACAGCAGGATCATGGTTCAGGTCGAGTTTGATGAAACCCAGAAGTTTGGAATGCAACTCCAGAATATTAAAGGACGTCACGAGAGACTTCGCGTCAACAGAGTTGATCTGGCAAAAGAACTTGAGAAAGACAAGCATGATCGGAAGAAACCATTGGAGGCATGAACAAGGCTTGAAGAGTTTGGAGAGTTGAAGATTTATTGACCTTTAGAAGACCAAACCCCTGTTATATACCTACGTTAGATGCGACGTTTGTGAGCTATCATTTGTTTGATGTTTTCCCTACGGCCACAAATAAAATCTGTCTTTTCAAAACTTTTGTTTGTATTGTGTGTATCCATCTCCCTCTCTCTTATCTTACCCCAAACCCACATGGACCCAATAGAGAATGAATGGAGATGAGCTTGTATTTTCTGGACCTATGAGTCAGTTGGAGACAGACCGATGGATTCAGAACATGGAGGATCACATGGAGAACAACCCTATAGTCGGAAAGGATATGACCCAGCATGCTCTTCAGTGCTTTGAAAGAGGTGTTGCTACTTGGTGGAGGATGTACCAAACCATCAATGGATGGCAAGGAGTAACCACATGGAAAGAATTTAAGTTGACTCCGCCAAAGTCTCGGCTTGTGTCCCAGAAGTTGAAGCCTTATGGAAAGGATATGAAGAAACCTTGTGCATGCAAGATTTGTGGAGAAATAGGACACACCCATAAAGAACATAAGGATGAATGCCCTAATTGTGAAGGAAGTCACCCAGTTGAAGAATGCCCAATTAGGCAGATTACTTGTTTCTTGTGTGAAGGGACTACCCACTATCCTGCTCAGGGTCACATTTACCCCATGGTACAACGAACCATCCAGCAGAAGAAAGAAGTAATGAAAGGAGCCCTTATGGAAATTTTAGAAGAACCCGTGATGAAGGAAGAGATGGAGGACACACCTAAAGAAGACCCGAGTAAACCCTTCACTAAGTGTTGCTATTCATGTGGAGAAGAAGGATACATCTCCCAAAATTGTTTGAATGGGGATATAGTAGAATTCCTGACAGAGGAAGTAGAATATGACCCACAGGAAATAGAAGCCATGATTGGCATGGAAAGGTCCAGGAAGAGAAGTAGATTGGATTCCAGGAAGGACCTGAGTCATATCACCTGTTATAGGTGCAAGGAGTCAGGGAACTACCTCAACAGTTGCCCAAAAAGGAAACCTCGATGCTTGTCAGAAGTAATATGTTTTAGTTGTAATGGAGCAGGGCACTTTGCGAGAGAATGCCCCAAGGAAAGGAGACTTGTGATAAATAGTTGAGTCTGTGAGAAGTATAGTAGTAGAAGGGAGAACAACTCTTTTGTATCAAGGTGATTGAGTTGAGACATGTAATGGAAGAGCGAGAGATTGTAATCATTAGAGAATAAATAAAGTTAGCATCGTTGGTACTAATAGGGATTTTATGAGTTGTTACTCTATGAAGAAGGATTTTGACCATTTTTGAGGATAAGAGAAATATGGTCTATGGAAGATTTGTGCATTTTAAGGGTGGTAGTACCGTGTAAGAACCCTTGACCCCTGGAAAAGATAAGGATACTCCACTGAGTGGATTTCGGACAAAATGAATACGAGTTTTGTCTCGATATGTGTGATACCCCAAGAGTGTGTGGGATGAAGTTGGAGACCATCAGTTGTTTGGACCAAATGTGATCAAGGAGTCAGAAGAGAATGTTAAGTTGATTCGAGATAGACTGAAGGTAGCTCAGTCCAGGCAGAAGAGAGATGCAGACTTAAAAATGCAAGGAGGTAGTCTATGAAATTGGAGACAGAGCATGTCTTCGTGTGCCCCCTCTGTGAGGAGTTAAATGATTTGGAGTTAAGGGAAAGTTTGCCCCGAGATTTATAGGACCATACCAAGTTTTGGAGTGTATGGGAGAAGTGGCCAACAAGTTGGAGTCATCCGAAGGACTATCAGGAGTTCATGATGTGTTTCACGTTTCCCAGTTGAAGAAGTGCCATGCAGAGATGGCCAATATTCCCCTATAAGGACGCTTGACCCTGGAAAGGATAATGATGTTCCATGAAGTGGAATATGGACTCCACAAGTATAAGTTTTTATCTCGGTATGAGGGATATCCAACGAGGATGAAGAGATAAATTACTATTGGATATAAAGGAGGTATGATGTTGGAAATATGTATCAAGGGAAACTCCATGATGAGTCTGAGTAATCATGTCCTAGTTTGGTGCCAATAGAAGGAAGGAAGACAGTACAATTGGATGGATTTAAGAATACTAGGAAGTTGGAAGTTGGAATAATGATCAGTTGCCCGATGATAAGTTCAAGGACTACAAGTGATGAGATGGGCCGTAACCCACAGGCCCAGGACCTGCCAAGAAGCAAGCACATCCTTGCTGAAGGAAGAACCCTCGAGGAAGATACAACATTTATCGGCAGACAATTTTATAGGATAACGCAAAACCTGAGAGTTGTGAAGAAACGATAGATGTTTGTCTGGCTTGCAGAATCTGTGGATATATCCAAACTTCGTTCATCGACAAGAGAAATTCTACAATGCTTGTGAGGATGACCGAGTGTTAGTATGCGAGATTTGCTAAACTGTATACATGGTAATGATTTGGGTGCGGGATGGATTGATCACCATACCGACTTACTCTTATTGTTCGCCTTGCTATATGGGATGGTAAATCTGAGTGACTTACCTATAGTAGAGAGACGGCGATCAAACCTTGTTTAAACCCCAGAATGGTATAAGTATTTTCCCTTGTACAAGGCAGCTTTGCCAACCGTAGGTTATACGGTGAGGATCAACCCAGACCCATTTCCTGCAGGAGAAACCATAAATTGTTGACCACCATGAGATATCGATAGTTGATTAGTATTGGCGCCAGACCCGTCAGCTAAGAAGACCCAATCTCGGAATAACCTTACCAGGATGAAAGTACAGAGGAATTGAGGAAAAGGTTATGTCGCTGCCGGAAGAGCCAGAGAAGGAATTATCCTTACGATCTGAGAAGACCGGCCCTGTCAAGAATAAGGATGGAGTATATGAGTATTGATGGGACCGTAATGATGTTTCTAAGGGTAGTAGCACCCCAGACCCTGGAGACGATTGATGAAATTTTGAAGAGACCCCGAACCTAACCTATTTCTTTCTAGCCTCTCCGAATCTCGAGGACGAGATTCATTTTAAGGGTGGTAGGTTTGTAACACCCCAAAATTCTAAATTTTGGAATGTTATAATAAATAGATAGATAGATTGATTATTTGATTGTTGTGAGATTGATTGAGTGAAATTCGAAACTTTTGAAAGTTAAATGAGAGGGAATAAAAGGACTTTCCCAAACTTTCACCTTTTTCTTTTGATCACCGTGAATTCAAATTCTTTTCAAATACAAAACCCTAGAGAGAAGATGACATGACTTCTTCCATTATTTAAATGACAAGGGGTGTTGAAAATATTTGAATTTCATTTGGAAAATATTTCCAATTCAGAAACTTTAAGCAACTCAATGATTTTCACGAGAGGAGATAAAATGACTTCTTCAAATTATGAAATATGAGTTGGGAGTTTCAAGGATCAAAATTCAAAGTCCTTTTGAAATTATTTTCAATTTGGAATTGTTTGAGTTTTATTCAAATTGTTCTTCTCCAAAAATAAAATATATGGAAAATAGGGTAACATGATTCCCTACATTAGAAAATTGGAGAAAAATTAATTTGAAATCATTTTGGTATTTTTTTAAAATGATTTTGCTGGATTTTAATAGACCAGTAGAACTCTTTGATTTATCTGATTTTGTGAGGATTTTATTTGGCATATTAAAAATGTTCATGTCGTAAAAAATCTTTTTCTGAAAATTTTGATATAGTATATGCCTATATAATATTTTTATTTCTGTTTGTTTTTATTTGTTTTGTTTGTCCGGAAAAAAAATTCTTTAAAAAAAATTCCCCCGATTGGCCGGCCTAGCTCCTGCCAGGCCGCGGCCCAGCCCAACTCGCCATCGCCCCATCCCCGATCTCCCGCGGGAGACCGACTCCCGCACAGGAGCGCCGCCGCCGGAGTCCGGCCGGACTCCGCGTCCTCCTCGCTTGACCCCTCCTCCACGCCACCTCCTCCCCTCCCCCTTAAATAGCGCGGGCCCAGGCCCCTCTCTCTCCCTCGCCGCGCCGCTCCCCGCCTCCTCTTGCTTCGCGCCGCCGCCACCGCCGAGATCGGAGCCGCCGCCGCACTTCGCGCTGCCGCGCCGCCTGCCGC
>NC_041390.1:397299655-397332078 GCF_002162155.2 Triticum dicoccoides | reverse complement strand
CACCCCGCCGCCCGCGCCGCCATAGCCACCGCTCGCTGTTGCCGCACCGCCTAGCTCGCGCCGCCGCTCCCCGCGCCTCGCCCTGCCCGTGCGCCGCCGTCGCTGAACTGCCGCTGCCGACGTAAACAACCACCGGCGGTTTTTCGAAGAAAACCGCCCCGACCAGTATAAACCGCCGAAAACCCGTCCCGGTTCTTTTGTTTTTAATCTCGGTTTAGATCGGTTTAATATTTTTGGTTGAGTTTGTTTGGCAAACGTTCGCTGTTTATCTCTCCGCAACGAACGAATCCGTTCATTAGGTTTTCATAGTGAACGTTCAGTCGATAGGCTTTTTCTTTTATTTTAATTTCGGCCAAGGACCTATCTATGATGATTTTATTTACAGATTAGTCCCTCTATTTCAAACGATCACTACTTTTTACTCGGTTGTCCAAATCCAACGAAACCACCGCCCACGTCTTCGCTATAATCTCCTCTATACAGTAATCCAATTCAAACATGTTTTTGAAAAGTTTAAAATTTGAATTAGATCAGATTTGAATTCAAACTTCATTTGATCATAACTTGAGTTTCGTAGCTCTGTCTGAGTTGATTCTTTATGCAAATCGAAGCTCTTGACCTAAACTTTCTGATAAGGCCAAATTCACATAATTTTGGTACTGTTAGAAATTGTTTTATGTTGCAAGAGCTATTTTCTTGGTTTTGATGTTTTCCGAATCGAGTTCTTCGATCTTTCTGGTCTTTTGAGTGATTGCTTATGTGTGGTTACTATTGCTTGATTACGATAGATTGACCGGAGTGTGACGAGTAGAGCTATCAAGATTTTTGACTGTGAATCATCTTCATCAACATTGCAGGCAAGTTCACACTTTGATCATACCTCTTTCATACCCAGTTTTTATTACATTAGATCAAACCTCAAACATTGCATGATTAGGATCTAATGAAATTGTGGGTATTGGGAAGTAGTTGATGAGGTAGGAACCTATTGCCCTGCATTCAAACCTTGGGAGTTACTATTATGTTATGCTTATAGTGCCATGCTATGCTCGTAGACGTGGATTGGGTTTTGAGAGTATTCATGACAGATGTGAGATTGTTAATTAATGGTTTACTTAAGGTGGCAACTTAAACACACATCTGGGTGGATTGAGGTACCTGAGTACTCTCGGATTGCCTGTATTTCTTTATGGACCGCCACCCAGGCCCAAAGGGATCATGAGATTTTTCATACTAGAAACTTCCGTGTGCAGCCACAAGCTATTATGGGCTCTAGCATAGTTGATTAAGTCGTGCGAACTCTTACAGGGTAGACTAGCAGATGTAGGGGAAAGTAGGTGTAACGGTCTATCCATCGTAAGGTGCTAGCGCTTCTGAAAGACTATGTCTCAGTCATCCGTCTTCTCAAACACCATGTAGTGCGAGAAACCAAATGGAGGTGATCGAGTCTTGTGGGGAAAAGTGCGCAAACCTCTGCAGAGTGTATAAACTAATCATGATTAGCCGTGTCCCCAGTTATGGACGTCTTGAGTATCTAGTACTTGGATTATCATGTGAATCTCAACATGTTACTCTAAAATTTAATTTTGTTGGGTTTTGTTTAATGATGATGCTTAATTGGGATTGAGAATGCTGTCAACCATTCTCAATGTTTAACAACCACCATGATAGTTAAATAAAATTTATTCCTTTGTAGTAGGGAAAAATTGGCTTTTCGCAAAAACCTTATAACCATAGAGCTTTTCCACCAGCCAAATATGCATGTAGTGATAGCCTTTATTCATCATTCTCTATGGTGTGAATTTGCCAGTACATTCAATGTACTGACCCTCTGTGGCTGCAACATCTCATGTTGCAGGATATCATACGATGAGTAAGTGATACGTTAGGGTTACGATTTCTACACTCAACTTTGCCGTCGGTGTTGATGGGAATCCACAACCTTGTTACTTCTGCTATTTGGATTGAGGTAATAGTATTTATGTTACTTATACATGTGATTTACCTTTGTTATAAATCGTCGAGTACTGTGTGTGTCAGCATACCGATCCAGGGATGACACTTAAGCACAGAGACATGATCCATTCGGGTCGGGTCGCTACAGTGAGCATCTTCGGGACGGTCGCTGCATCAATCGTCATTGTATTGTCACCTCCGCTCAGTCGTTGTTTGTGGAGAATCTGAAAATATGTTGAGCACCAAGGCAACAATAGCACATGCGTCTGGGATGTGAAGCATCGTCGCCGAACATGACGAGATCCGCGAGACCGTGCCGACAGCCGGTGGTAGACAGATTCCAAGCTTTGCCAGGCACAGATCCTTTGGTGGCTGCCATCTTTTAGATTCATGGTTGATGTGGTGGGAGCAGTGAGAGGAGCTTCTAGGTGAAGGGGAGCTCGAGAGAAGGAGGAGGAAGTCCACTGGGCCATTACGATCACCGTCACAGAAGGGGAGGGGACAGACAACCGTCTCTTAGTTGCGAGAGCGCGACAGACGAGGCTCCTTCCCCGACTAGTGGAGGCATGGAAATCTCAGTCGGGAAAAGGCCGCGAAAGGGTCGGGATCCCTCCCCTTCGTTGGAAACCAAATGCAGCGGTAGGCTCTCGTGGCTCGATTTGACTCGGGGTTATCCCACCATGAGAAAGGAGGGGGATCATGGGAGGAACTATGGTTACCAAATGAGCCCTCAAATGGGGGACCTCCTAACTGACGCATTCTGCGCCAGATAGACATAGCTCATAGGTTAGTCTCCGCTGGGCCGGCCCATGCAGGAGCAACAAACTATGTAAAAAGTGAAAGTGCTAGTGATTGACTAGGGGGGGTGAATAGGCGATTTTTATGAAAGTCTTCAAAGCATGCAAGTTTCGAAGACAAATGATAGAAACAAACCTATTACCATGCAGCGGAAGGTAGACTACACTAGGCAAGCCATAGTCAAGTATTCAAAGAAGTGAAAGCACAACGACTAATAGCAGCTAGGCAGTATAGATCAGGGCGGAAGATAGTATGAAGCCAATCAGAACAGGCAGTTACACAGTGAAGACAAAAAGATAATGCAAACATGCAATGACTTCACAAGGACCAACTGCAAATAAAGAGATGGGAAGGATAGAACCAGTGGCTCGTTGAAGACAATGATTTGTTGGACCAGTTCCAGTTGCTGTGAAAACTTTACATCTGGTTAGGGAGGCTGAGATTCAACTCAGAAGACCGCGTCTTCAACTTATTCCCCTTGAGCTAAGGACACCCAGTCCTTGCCCAATCACTCTAGTAAGTCTTCAAGGTAGACTTCCAAACCTTCACAGACTTCGTTCACCGGCGATCCACAATGACTCTTGGATGCTCAGAACGTGACGCCTAACCGGCTGGAGGATTCACAGTCCTCAAGTGTAATAAGTCTTTAGATCACACAGACAGGAAGACTTCAGTGATGCCTAACACTCTTTAGCTCTGGGTGTTTAGGGCTTTGTCCTCGCAAGGATTTCTCTCAAAGGCTTTCAGGTGGGTTGCTCTCAAATGACAAAAGTCATGCACTAACTCTGAGCAGCCGACCAATTTATGGTGTAGGGGGTGGGCTATTTACAGCCACTAGGCAACCCGACCTGTTTTGTCCAAAATGACCCTGGGTCACTAAGGAACTGACATGTGTTCCAACGGTCAGATTTTAAACACACACGACAACTTTACTTGAGCTACAAGCAAAGCTGACTTATCCAGCTCTGGATAAGATTTGCTCTCATTGTCTTCGCTCGAAGACATAGGATTTTGGTTAAGCATCACTTCAGTCATTCTGAATGGTTCACTTGGACCCCACTTGACAGTACGGTGGTTCCTATGACTCAACAAAGAAGAAAAGGAAACAACAAAACAAATAAGTCTTCGCGCTCCATAGTCTTCACGCGATGTCCTCTCTTGTCATAGTCTTCAATGTGAATACCTTCACATACCACCTTTGTCTTCAATGTCTTCATACATTTTTAGGGGTCATCTATGGTAGGTAAACTGAATCAATGAGGGACTACTACTTGTGTTATCCTGCAATTCTCACAAACACATTAGTCCCTCAACCAAGTTTGTCGTCAATACTCCAAAACCAACTAGGGGTGGCACTAGATGCACTTACAATCTCCCCCTTTTTGGTGATTGATGAAAAACTGGTTGAAGTTTTCAACGGGGATAAAAGTATGTGAAATTGTAAAGGATTTAAGTACTGTCTTTGTAAGTAGCAGGAAGGCTCCCCCTGAAGATGTGCATATAAGTATTTTGCCTTTGAATGCAAATGCACAGGGTAGGTTGTACTTGCGGAGCTCCTCTTCTAATTATGAAGACAATTCATCATGCATGAAAGGATATATCGAAGATAATGACATGCATAATGAAAAAAAATGGACGTCTGCAAGATGACTTAGTGCGGAATTTATCGTCGCACATGCGGAATTTATCATCGCATCACATAGTGTCGAAAAGGTAGCAGACGGCCAACAAGTTTAAGTGTTACAACTCAAAAACGAACCAAATGTTTCAAAAGCAAGAGTTGTAAGCACTTGGCAAATGTAGCAAGAAGTAAAGCAACCACCCATATGGACCTGCTTGAAGACTATCAACTCATATGCTTCTCCCCCTTTTGTCAGTAATGACCAAAAAGGTTTGAAGACACGGAGCTTTCTACTCATTCCCATGAGGAGTAGGCAAAGCAGCAGGGTCGTCATTGAGGTCCGGTGGTGCAGAAGAACTTGGTGCAGTGTCGACACGCGCTGAAGGTGGAGGTGGTGAAGTGGCATCATCTTGATCATCGATGACTCTGGCATTCACCGTCGCAGCTGAGGAAGAATAGTCAGAGTCTTCAAGGGAGGGAGTTCGATGCAAGTGAGCATTCCTTGGCTGAGTTGAGTCAAACTTGAATCTTTCTGTGAAGCCATCGTCTTGCAGATCAGCTTCAGCACTAAGCAATGTCAAACTCTTCCAGGACCTCCGACAGGTTTCATGTGTAACAAAGGCATTCTTGGTGGCAAGATTTCAAAAGTGATTGACGTCCACCAAGAGGCTTTGCATCTGACGCTTCAGCCAGTCATGATGTTTATCCTGTTTCTGATGTAGAGCGATGAGAAGCTCTCAGTCGTTGAGAACACGAGGTCGCTTCCGAGGCTTTTGGGCAATGGTGCTTCTAGTGGCTTCAGTTTGGGAGCGAGGGGCACGTGTGTTGCCAGCCAAGGGATAAACACGAGAGACTGCCTAAACTCCTTCAATGGGCTGGGTGAAGCTTTGACTATCAACATTGTGAAGATAAATTGGATCCTTTGCAGGCTCTGGGTAAATAGCTTCAACAAACAGATCAACCTCTAGCAAGAATACTAGATGATTGCGTGCAGATGGCTGATAGTTGAAGGCCGAGTGAAGCTTGATAAGATGCATTACCCATGGAGCATATAACTTCAGACCAAAAATGTCGGAGCCAGATGCAGCCAACTGCCTGATGAAGAAGTCTTGAGCATTGAAGCTGATTCCATTGAAGATATAGAAAACCAAACTCTTCATTGCTCCTTCAAGCTTCGCTGCAGATGAATGTCCTTTGATAGGCAATAGAGTTTTTCTGATGATATGGTAAATGGTGCGGGGCAGATACTCTAGGTCTTCGACAAAGAATTCCGTTGGGTATTCAACGTTGCGTGGCAGAGGCTTCATCATGCTCAGCATTTGGCTCATGTTAGGATCAGGCTTCTGGAAAATGCTCTCCAAAGGATTCTGATGTTGTTGACAACCTGGTTCATAATATTCGCCAGGAGTGGGCAGGGTTGTAAGCTCAATGATGTCTTGGGCTTTAGCTTCATGAGGGACATCGCCCGTCATCCACTCAAGGATCCAAGTCTTCAGATCCCTGTTGTACCCACGAATGTGGAGGGTAGCATAGAATTGAAGCAGAAGTTCTTCATTCTAGTGTTCCTTGGCAGTCACAAAGTTGAGCAGACCCGCATCATGAAAGCAGTCAAGGTCTTCTTCAAGGCATGGCAGTCCAGCAATGGCTTCACAATCAAGACACATATGTGGGAAGATGCGCCCCTGATTGTACAAGACGCAAGAATAATAGCTTCGCTGCTGATAACTCCAGAATCGATCTGAGGAGATTCTTGGCCTTGTGTAGGGATTCTTGTCACTGTCAAAGAATGTGTTGTGTGCCTTGAATCCATTCAGATTAAACGATCCTGGTGACATTATAGTACCTGGGAACCGTGGTAGCCCTGGCTTTGGCTTCTGGACATGAGGCTTGTGCTCCACATGATAGGCAAATTGAGGGCCGGGAGCAGGTGGAGGAACCAGAATTGGCCAGCGAACTGTAACAAGCTGACCACGATCATATGCTTTCTCGATGGTGTGTGGCCTGGGAGGTGGTACAGGAGCACATGCATTGGCTTCAAGCTGCAGATTTGCATCAGGTGCAGCATAAGCTTCAGGTGCAGCGACATCTGGCACCACATTAGCTTCAGGCGCCATATTAGCTTCAGCCATGACAACGTCATTGGCTTTAGTGTTGATGTTGGTGGCCGCCTCAGTATTGGTAACCTCCATGTCAGGAGCTGGAGGGTCGGACACGTTCTCCTCGAGAACAACTTCATGGTTTGACAGGGGTGTAGCAACTCTTTCTTCATTGCATGGTTCTTCTTCTTCATCGGCTGATGCAGCCGGAATATCTTCAACCGCTTTGGCTTCAGATTCAGGGATGTTCGCAGTAGGACAGGCTTCAGGAAATACTTCATGTGAAATGGATTGGCGCTCTTCTCCTTCTGGAACACTTGACAATGTGACATGTGGCCTTGGTCCTTTGCGAAGCCTACGAAATGTTGGCGACGCCTGTGGAGATGGAGTTGGTTGGGCCTCAAAGTCTTCATTGTCAATCACCAGAGTGGTGACATGTGGTGGGGGAGTGATTGGTGTTTCTTCATCACGAGGGGATTCTTGAGGGTGATCAGCCCATGAGTCATCCTGAGCAATTGGCGTCAATGGACGACCAATGCTGATGACTTCGCTGTTCGTGAGAACAGGCGATGATACCAAATTGAGCTCTATCTGAGGAAGGAGTTCATCATCTTCAACATTGGCTTGAGGACCAATGTCTTCAGCTGCGGTGGGGTCAACAGCTGGATTCTCTTCAGCTTCAGGAGCCTCTGTGTAAGCAGGCTCATGAACTACCAGATGACGTTCTTGATGTGCAGAGGAAGGACGAGCAACAGAAATTGGCTCGACGAAAAGGGGCTCTGTGGAAGCAGCCCAGTCTTTCTTCTTTGTTTTCTTTTTCTTGGTTGGTGGAGCATCATCAGTGGTGGCTTTGGTCTTGCGCTTTCTAGCTTCAGCTTCAGCTGCTCTCGTTTTCTTGAACTCCGAAGCCACTGTGGGGACCTTAGGCTTCGAGCCTGTCATACTGGCCGGGAAGACAATACGAGGTTCTTCCCGCCTTGATGCTTCTGGTTCGACCACAGCTGGCTTCTTCTTCTTCTTCTTGGCAGCCATTCTGGGGTCGATGTCTAGTCGCCCCAAGGCCTTGCACTTTTTAGCTTCATTGTATCCTTGAACACATTTGGCAGCGAGATTCTTCATGCGGTCATGAGAACCTTTTGCTTCTTCTCATTTTTGTGGAATGCCTCCTTGAGCTCATGCATCATGACCTTGAAGTTTTGAATGTCTTCAACATTGAGCTTGGCCATGTTCTTCTTGAACTGAGCCTTTTCATAGTCAATTTTGTGCTTTAGCTCAACAATCTTCTGTGAAAGAGCCAGCTCAGGAGCAATGGCTCCGTGGAAGGAGACGCTGAGGCCAATTGGGAGTTGAAGATCATCAAAACTGAGATCTGGGCTATCAAACCACTCATCAATAAACTTGTACAAGATTTCCACATCAAAGAGGGGAAGATCATTGAAGATTTCCGGCTCTTGCTTGCTCTTTATCAATTGCTCAAGAGCGTCATCGCCAAGATCGTCGTCGCTGGACAGATCAATGGCATCATTCTCGTTTCTCAAAACATCAGTAGGGGTCAGTGCTCGACTAGTGGGTTGCATGGGCTTGTTCAACTTGTCAGACTTGGAGATGCGTGAGAGATCTTCAAACTGCACACTGGCTTCAGGCGGTGCAGTGGCCAGAGGCTTCGCCCGTAAGACTTTTGGTGCAGAGAGGGGTTTTGAAGCCTTTGGTTTCTTTTGCTTCACAGGCTTCGGTGGTGTAAGCGCTTTGTCAGTATTAGTGTCATCTGCAGGTTGATCCACGTCTACCCCTTGAACAATTATATGAGTGATGAGACCTTCTAAGTTGTAGAAGGGCCCAACAAGATTGGGTTCAGCTTCATGTGTGCCATCGGCACGTGGCGCAGAGGGGCCTGGGTTGAAGTCTAATCCCAAAGACTTCTTGTTTTCCTTGGCCGAGTTCTTTGCAAACTGAAAGTTGTGCTTGAAGAGATTATCTTCACGACACCATAACAGAGAGGATGGGTCAGCATTAGCAGGATGAGGTCCACGAATCATGCAGGGGTAGAAGCCCTGAGCAATAGCTTCGGACTTCGACTTGGGCTGAAGACCTTTGTATATTATATCTCCCAGGGGCCCTTTATGGAATTATTCTCAGCATATTCATTGGTGACAAATATGTACTTGAGCCATTCCTATGCCCAATGTCTTTGAATCCATTGGATTCGGATCTTGCGTTCTCCATAGGTCTCTTCTGGATCTGACTTGTATAACTCATAGAGATCCGGTGGCACGTCCTTAGCAGTGTTTCCATGTTGCTTTCTGCCACCCTTCCTGACTGATTTTTCTGTTGCCATGAATTTTAGACTGAAAGGCTTCAACACTGTCAAAGTCTTCCGTCTACTGGTCAGACAGGAACTGGCTTCAGGAGAATTTATGTGATGCTGTAAGAACTCTGCAAATGAATGCAGACTATGAGAACCAAGGGATTCTCCCACAGACATGTACCTATGACAGCATTAGAGATGCGAGGGAAGGGGAAGAGGTCATATGCATTCTCAGAAGATTTTGAAATAAATCAGATTTAGAAGACATTGACCTCATAGTGCGAAGACGTTCACTCATATGTAGAGAGTTTGTTCCAGATTTGTACGAATCCACGAATAAGTACAAGTGAGGAATCTAACTACTTTGTGAAGCATAAGTGAACATACTAGGCATGCTATGAGATGCAGAACGAGAGAGATCCAATTTTGTAGGAACAGAAACCACTTGCGGTTGAAAAGGATGAATCTATCGGATCAAAAAGACTGTAAAAAGAGTTTTTATTTACCACTCGATGAACTGCTAGACAGAGTAGGAGATGAAGCCGAGCAGTTCGATCTTCCGTGCCCTAACTTGGCGACGGAGGACAGCTACGACAACGGTGGAGAAGATGATGTCTGTGGCCGGTGTGATGACGGCATCGGTGAGGTCGCGGCAGCTAAGCGCTTCGTCGCCGGTGTCGTCGAGGGCTAGCAGTGGCGCTAGGGTTTGTGCGAGAGAGAGAGAGAGAGAAGTGGAAGAAGAGATAATGACTGGGGGGAGGCGTGTATTTATAGGGACAGGGACGGCACTTCGTTATTACGCAGGTGCCCCTGGCGGTTCACATCTGAAGGACATGTGGCGATCATGCAACACATTGGAGGTTGTTCCACGTTCCCACGCACGCCTGGATTGTCGGGTGGTCGTTCCCGCTTCTCCGGGTTTCAGGCAAAAAGGATTGAGCATTTAAAACAGATTTAATGTTTGTCTCTGTATCTTCTGCTGACAAGGACGCAGCGAAGACATTCGACAGTTTCAATAGAATGCATAGGATTTGGATAGATAGACTTAAGACGGGAGCATAGAAAGGTCAGGGTCCAATCACATTCACTCAGCTCAAAAGATTCAACTAGAAGACATAGCTATAAGTGAATGCTGTAGAGGACAGAAACCAAATCAGTATTTGAAGATAAACATGAAGCCATGTTAACAATGAAGACAAACCAAATGCGAAGAATTTGCAAATGTAACGCCAACAGAAAATATTCGAAACAAAAGTTTGGTGGTGGCGTTACCCACCGTATAGGAAATATTAGACCCAGACACGGCGCACAATTATCGTGGTGCTCCAAAGTCAAATTCCGCGTTAATGTATTCACAATTAGAGTGTAAGTCTTCATTAGGTGAAGATATACGTTACTTCGTGTGTTTGCACATCTAAGTCATCAACATGCATAAGTGCTAGGATGTGTGCATGATCACAGGACATTTGAGGATTCCAAGATATTTAGCTCACACCGCAACTTGCAAAACATTTTCGCATCCAAGGGCTTTGTGAAGATATCTGCTAGCTGCTCTTCAGTGTTGACGTGAATGATATCAATATCTTCCTTCATGACATGATCTCTGAGAAAGTGATGACGGATCTGAATGTGCTTTGTCTTCGAGTGCTGAACTGGGTTGTTGGCAATCTTGATGGCGCTTTCATTGTCGCAGTAGAGTGGCACTTGCTTCAGATGAATGCCATAGTCTTTGAGTGTTTGCTTCATGCATAGAAGCTTAGCGCAGCAAGATCCAGCAGCAATGTATTCAGATTCAGCAGTGGAGAGAGATACACAGTTCTGCTTCTTTTAAGACCAACACACAAGTGATCGTCCCAGAAAGTGACAAGTGCCTGATGTAGACTTGCGATCCACCTTGTCACCAGCATAATCAGCATCCGAGAATCCAACTAGATCAAACTCTGAGCCCTTTGGATATCATAATCCTAGTGTTGGGGTGTAAGCCAAATATCGAAGAATTCGCTTCACAGCTAAGTGATGCGATTCCTTTGGTGCCGCTTGGAATCGGGCACACATGCAAACACTAAGCATGATATCTGGCCTAGATGCACATAAGTAAAGCAAAGAACCAATCATGGAGCGGTATACCTTTTGATCGAACTCTTTTACCATTGGCGTCTAAATCTAGATAACTCTTGGTAGGCATTGGCGTCGTATAACCTTTGTAGTCTTGCATTCCAAACTTCTTCAGGCAATCTTTGAGGTATTTCTCTTGAGATATGAAGATCCAATTGCATTGTTGTTGTATTTGAAGACCAAGGAAGAACTTCAGCTCACCCATCATGGACATCTGATATTGCTCTTGCATCATGTATCCAAACTCATCACTGTATTTCTGATTGGTGCAGCCGAAGATAATGTCATCCACATATATTTGGCACACAAACAGTTCACCATCATATGTCTTCGTAAAGAGTGTGGGGACCAGGGAACCAGGTTTGAAGCCTTTGCTCTTTAGGACGTCCTTGAGTGTGTCATACCAAGCACGAGGGGCTTGTTTGAGGCCATATAGTGCCTTATTGAGCTTGTAAACCATGTCAGGATGTTTTGGATCTTCAAAGACAGGCGGTTGTGCAACATACACTTCTTCTTCAATCTTGCCATTGAGAAAAGCACTCTTCACATCCATTTGATACAGAAGAATGCTATGATGATTTGCATAGGCCAGTAGTATGCGTATAGTTTCAAGCCTAGCCACAGGATCAAATGTTTCATCGAAGTAAATTCCTTCAACTTGAGTGTATCCTTCAGCAACTAGACGAGCCTTGTTTCTGACAACTTGACCATGCTCATCTTGCTTGTTGCGATATATCCATTTAGTGCCTATGATATTGTGTTTACGAGGATCAGGGTGCTTGACCAGTTCCCATACATTATTCAGCTCAAACTGTTGAAGCTCTTCTTGGATAGCTTAAATCCATTCAGGTTCCATGAAGGCTTCATCAACTTTCTTGGGTTCTGATATTGAGACGAATGCAAAGTGTCCATAGAAATTTGCTAGTTGTGTTGCCCTTGATCGAGTGAGTGGACCAGGTGCATTGATGCTATCGATTATCTTCTCAATCTGTACTTCATTTGCAACACGAGGATGAACTGGACGAAGATTTTGCTCTTGCTGATCATTTTCATCGTTTGAAGGATTGTCTTCAGGCTGAGCATTGTCTTCAGGTTGATCAGGTGCAGAGATGATAAGTTCCTCTTCAGGCTATACTTCAGACGGTATGATTTCTCCAGTTCCCATAAGCTTGATGGATTCACTGGGTGGAATTTCATCTAGCACATTTGGCAGGTTCTCTCTTTGCGAGCCATTAGTCTAATCGAACCGCACATCCACAGTTTCAACCACTTTATAGTGAAAAAGGTTGAAGACTCTGTAGGAGTGCGAATCCTTTCCGTAACCAAGCATAAAACCTTCATGTGCTTTCGGTGCAAATTTTGAAGTGTGATGAGGATCCTTGATCCAACACCTGGCACCAAATACTCTAAAGTAACTGACGTTTGGCTTCTTACCGGTGAGGAGTTCATAGGATGTTTTTTTCAGAAGCTTGTGAAGATAAACACAGTTGATGACGTGGCATGCAGTATCAATGGCTTTAGGACAGAATTTTCTTGGTGTCTTGTATTCATCGAGCATCGTCTGAGCCATCTCAATGAGTGTTCTATTCTTGCGTTCCATGATGCCATTCTGTTGTGGCGTGTACGGGGCTGAGAACTCATGAGTGATGCCCAATGTATCAAGATAAGTGTCGAGGCCGGTGTTCTTGAATTCAGTGCCATTGTCACTTCTGATGTGCTTGATCTTGATGCCATAGTTGTTCATGGCTCGATTGGCGAAGCGTATGAAGACATCCTGCACTTCAGTCTTGTAGATAATTATATGCACCCATGTATATCTTGAATAATCATCAACAATGACGAAGCCATAGAGACAAGCAGTAGTTGTAAGAGTTGAGTAGTGAGTAGGGCCAAAGAGGTCCATGTGTGGCAGTTCGAAGGGTTGAGTCATTGTCATGATTGTCCTCGAGGGATGCTTGGCCCTCGTCATCTTTCCAGCTTCGCAGGCACCGCATGAGTGATCCTTCTTGAACTTAACGCCCTCGATGCCTATGACGTGCTTCTTCTTCGCAAGAGTATGCAAGTTCCTCATGCCAGCATGCCCTAGCCTCCGATGCCGGAGCCAGCACTCTGAAGCTTTTGCAAGAAGACATACGGCAAGTTGTGGTCCTGCTGAGAAATCTACCATGTACAAATCATCTTTCCGATTCCCTTCAAAGACTAGAGACTTGTCAGATTCCATTAGAACAAGACAACGATATTTTCCAAATATCACAATCATGTTTAAATCGCAAAGCATTAAGACAGACATTAAGTTGAAACCAAGGGATTCAACAAGCATCACTTTATCCATGTGCTGATCCTTTGAGATTGCAACTCTACCTAGACCCAATACCTTGCTTTTACCAGTATCAGCAAATGTGATGTGACTTTTGTCAGATGGACATAAGGTTGAGTCCATGAGAAGACTTCGTTCGCCAGTCATGTGATTAGTACATCCAATATCAATAATCCATTCTGAAGCAGCTGGTGTCATACCCTATAGTGCAGTTAGGGGGACAGGCTTCACGAAGAGCATTGTGAAGCATAAACATTTGACAAGCAAGTGGATTATGAAAGCTTAGATCGAGGTTAGGACTGATAGGAAAAATAGCAAGCGACTCAGGAACAAAATACATAATAAAACTGTCGGTGTCAAAACCGGTGGATCTCGGGTAGGGGGTCCCAAACTGTGCGTCTAAGGCGGATGGTAACAGGAGGTAGGGGACACGATATTTTACCCAGGTTCGGGCCCTCTTGATGGAGGTAAAACCCTACATCCTGCTTGATTATACTTGATAATATGGGTATTACAAGAGTTGATCTACCACGAGATCGGAGAGGCTAAACCCTAGAAGCTAGCCTATGATATGATTGTATGTTGTCCTACGGGCTAAAACCCTCCGGTTTATATAGACACCGGAAGGGGCTAGGGTTACACAAGGTCGGTTACAAAGGAGGAGATATACATATCCGTATTGCCTAGCTTGCCTTCCACGCCAAGTAGAGTCCCATCCGGACACGGGACGAAGTCTTCAATCTTGTATCTTCATAGTCCAACAATCCGGCCAAAGGATATAGTCCGGCTGTCCAGAGACACCCTAATCCAGGACTCCCTCAGTAGCCCCTGAATCAGGCTTCAATGACGATGAGTCCGGCGCGCTGTGTTGTCTTCGGCATTGCAAGGCGGGTTCCTCCTCCGAATACACCACCGTAGAGAGAATAACATTTCCACAAATCTAATCTCCTGACACGTTTTGGCAGCATGACATCATGTCATGACCCGGTAATTATTCGAACCGTTTTTCTTTAACCAGCCCCACACATAACGCGAGGCGGTTTCTTGACACGTCTTGTCAAAGCAGAGATTGTGTTCCCCTTATTACGGGATTCTCATCAATACAAACATGGGTAACCCAACCACACCATCAATTACGCTGCTTGGGGGATAAGTGAGTTTTACCAGGCTAGTGGGGGCGCATAGTTTCGTCCGCCCTTATAAAGGGATAAGATCTCACCTTTTTCTACCCACGCCTTCTTCCTCCTTGCTCATCCATTCTCGCGCAGTCGACCTCCAGCGCCCAAGTCTGCATCCTCCTCCTCAACTCTCTCCAAACATGTCCGGAGCGGAGGCAAGTGGATGGCCTCCTCCGTCATGGAGGGGCACATCAAATAGTTACGTGGAGCCGGATACTTAGCCACGGACATCACACACCGGCTGCCACCCGCGGGGCAGGTCGTCCCTACCCCAGAACATCACGAAAGGGTGGTTTTCCTCCCCCACTTCATCCGCGGATTGGGGTTTCCCCTCCATCCATTCGTCCGCGACCTGATGTTCTACTACGGGCTGGACTTTCATGATCTGGCCCCGAATTTCATCCACAACATCTCGGCGTTCATCGTCGTGTGTGAGGCTTTCCTCCGCATCCGGCCCCACTTCGGCCTATGGCTGAAGACCTTCAATATCAAGCCGAAGGTTGTAGGCGGCCAACAAGCGGAATGCGGCGGAGCCATGGTGGGCAAAATGCCCAATGTTGCATGGCTCGAGGGCTCCTTCGTGGAGACCGTAAAGGGGTGGCAATCGCGGTGGTTCTACATCACCGACTCACGCAACACCAACTGGGTGGCGGCCCCCGACTTTTGATCCGGAATCCCCATGCGGCTCACTTCCTGGAAGGAGAAGGGCCTGTCTTGGGGTTCATCGGTGGAGCTGGACGGACTCCAGAAGTGTATCCGGAACATGACAAGCAAGAAACTTAAGCTCATCAACATAGTCCAGGTCATGCTCTTCCACCGGATCCTCCCGTGTCAACAACGAGATTTCAACTTATGGGAGTTCGACCTGGCCCGGCACCAGATCTAAGCGAGCTCTTCGACACGACGCACAAAGACATCTGGAGGGTGCTGTTCAAGGGCGCCGAGGTCCCTCCCTCTCTCACCGAGGACCGCGGGCTAAGCGCGAAACGCCCTGCGAATCCGGTAAGTTATGTACACCTGGTAGGATATTTATTTCCCATAGCTTAACCATGTGCGGGGTCTGAGCTCCCATGCCTTTAACAGGACTGGGTGGAGGCATCAGAGCAGATTGACTGTCCGGCCCCTCTGCCTGAAGACACTGCGGACGCTCTCCTGACGGAGATGCGGACTCCGGCTCCTTATGAGGTGCCGGATAAGACCAAGAAGAAGGCCAAGGGAACCTGAAAGAGTTCCCGGCGCCAGGTGGTATCGAACTCATCGTCCGATAATTCCGAGACGCACTCCTCCCATGAAAACGAGGAGGAGGAAGATGAAGATGCTCCCCCTCCAGCCGGGGAGAGAAGAAAAGGAAGGCCGCCCCCACCGGGGAGGCCGAAGGGTCCAAGAAAGGAAGGACTCTCCTTCCGGACTGCTCCACCGCCGCCGCCGAGGGCGAAGACGAGTGGCTGCTCAGGGCCAAGCCCCTGGCGACGTTGTAAGTATTCAGATACCAGAGTAACTCATAGCATACCTTTGTCGCACTGCTTCTCCTAACGCCGAATATGATTATGCAGACCGTCCCAAGCCCGTATCGACGTATCCTCGTCGGACGGTTCCTTGGACTCGTCGGATATGGATAGCGATCCACTTCCGACCGCCTCCTCCCCTTTCCCTACAGACAATGCCGAGGTATTGTCTCAAGGGGCACCGAGCCGGGGGGAGACAGTCCCGGAGGCGCCTCAAGGCGACCTTTCGGACTCTAGGAGCAAAGGGAGCAAGGCTCCCGGGGACTCCAAGTTCGGCTCTCGGTCGAACACTGCGCTAAAACCTCCAGTTGTTCCGGACTCGGGCAGGCGGCCCCTTCCAAAAGGGGTAAGATGCCCGTGCCGGTGACCTCTGTCCATCTAGAGGCACTGGACAACCTGCTGGGAGCGCTTCGCGGCGCTTCCATCAACGAAGAGCACCGCACTATTATGAGTGCGGTGATCAAGAAGGTTCAGTCCGCCAAGAGCGGACTGACTGAAGCCTGTGCCAGCCTTCTAACAAGCTTTGAGGTAAGTATTTAAAATATAGGAAATATATTACCGCATAGACAGTAGCCCCTGATGCTCTGTTTGGTGTTCACAAAGAAAAGCCGAATAGAGGATCGAATAATATCTGCAGGAGTCTAATATAAGTATGTCTATATGCGTATGCAGGCTTCGCTGCTGACCTCTGCCGCACTGACTGCGGAGGTCGCCGTACTAAAGCAGGACCTCCGAGAAAGAGCTCGGCCTTACCAAGAGGCAGCTTGAGGAGAACAAAGGTAAGTAATACCTTGTCTATAGATATATATATATATATACAAAAAAGATGCGATTGCGAAATGACAGGATCATCATGAATGTGCCAGGGTCCATGACCGAAGTGGCGACCCTAAAGCAAGCGATGTCCGAGGCCAAAGACAAAGCGGCCAAGGAGCGCACCGAGCGGGGAAAGCAACAGGCACGGGTGGGCGAGGTGCAGCAAGAGCTCCAAGCTCTCGTGACGAAGCACGAGGCGTTGGAGCTTGACTCGAAGACGCGAGAGTCTGAGCTTGCCACGGCCCTTGAGAGCGCAAAGAATGCCAAGGCTGAAGCCCAAAAGGCCCTCCAGGAGATTGAGGCAATGAGGAAGATAGCAGCGGGTAAGGCATTCAATATGCAAAGCAAGCATGTGAAAGTAAATTACTTGTTACTTACCCGAGTCTGGAGCTCTCCAGGAGCATTCGCAGATTTGCCCCGCAATGTGTCGGACACCGCGAAGTTTTACCAGACCGAGGAGGGAAGCTCGACGGAGAAGCTTTTCTGGTCTCAGTATACTGGGACCGAACACCCGATGCCTATGAGTGATCAGCTGAACCAACTGGTCGAGCTGCACAAGGTGGCCGAACAGGCCATGAGGGGCCTTATAGTCCGGATGTGGCCTGGCGACACCCTTCCCAATAGCTACTTTGGCCTGGTGAGGCGGCTTATGGATGCCTGCCCATGGCTGGAGGCCATAAAGCGGTCCGTCTGCATCGAGGGTGCACGCCGAGCCTTTGCCCGTGCGAAGGTGCACTGGGCCAAGATGGACACTGAGAAGCTGGTGAAGGAGGGGCCGCCGCAGGGCAAGGAGCATCGCCACCCCGAGATGTATTATGAAGGTGTCCTGTAGGGTGCCCATCTTGTAGCGGACGAGTGTGCGAAAGATGTAATATTTGAATGAACTTGCTCATGTGATCCTGTAGTATGAAAACTTGTTCATATGCGCTAAGCAACGCTTGTTTGAATTTAAAATATTACCTTATGTGTGGCTGTTTATCAAATCTGAGAGATGGCTAGTCGTCAGCTTCTACCCCCATGCCATGAGTGCTGGGGTGTTCGGGATAAACATGAGCACTCTTTTTCCCATTTTTGGGTCCTTCGAGGGAGGTGCTCAGCACAACGAACAAGGCAATCGGACTATAATGCTTTATCACTCTCACTTAGCCATAGAATTCTATAATTTTAAATTTTGGCGAAGCCCCTAGTATTCGGAAGGCCGAATTCGGGGCGTTATACACGCCTTAAGCCGGACAAAGCCTACTCCTCGCTCTAAGCGGCATAAGTCTTTAGGGACTCGAAACCTCTCGAACAGCGACCAGTCTCTCGCCTTATCATGATAGTCAGTTTTAGCTTTCTCTATTGAGGTGCTTAGCCCAGCTGAACCGGGGAACAATCGCAGTAGTTCTCCCAGTGCTACCTTGGCCGGTATAGCGGAACATAAGGTACCAAAACATGGGAGCCGGGCAAACCCAACTATTGACCCAAGACATGATTCGAAGCTGATGCATATAATGCTATAAGTTCGGGGTGCCGCACTGTCGAAAGTGTTCGGACTTCTCACGCCGTATTATGGAGTATGCTTAAGCCCCTGGCATATTGGCCGTACCAGTGTGTACGGGTGCTGAATGTCATGAATGAACATATATATAAAAAAAGAAGGATAGAGAATGCGATAATAGTCTAGCGCTATGCATTGTTTATTCAAAAAGGTGCGTTAAAGCAGAATGATACAAGTAGTGCGATAAGCAAAAAGTATGACTATTTGACATGTCCCCTCCAAGGGCAAGCTGAGGATTGGTATGTAAAGCAGGTATTTCACTCGTTGTCAGAGACCACCTGGGAGTTCTGTGGTGCGACGTAGCTTTCTGCCTCCTTGGTTGTTGCATCATGTGTCCGGCAACCGTACTGCTGGACGGGGTTTCCAGAGATTAAAGTCCTGAAAGAGAAAAAAAATAATAAGGCGGGAAGCCCCTAGTGCGGTTGAGCCGCGTCTTGGGGCGTGCCATAGTCGTGCCCCCTCCCCACCTGTGCCCATGGTATTTTTAATGCATAATTATGTACACGTGGCATGGATTTCGCCGTTTGGCTGGTACTGGGGTGGGGGCCGCATTGTTATGCGAGCTCGGCACGTGCCAGGCGGTCTTGTTGCTGATTACTCCGGGCGCGCTTGAAGGTGTCCGGGTCTTGAATCGCCGAACTGGTGGATTTTCTTAAGAGGCTGCTTTGTGCTTCTGCTGCGAGGGCCGCCGTGTGCTCCTCCGTGTGGAGAGAGCGCTTTATGTTTCCATTGACTGTGATGACCCCCCGAGGTCCTGGCATCTTGAGCTTGAGGTACGCATAATGCGGTACCGCATTGAATCTCGCAAATGCGGTTCGCCCGAGCAGTGCATGATAGCCACTGTGGAACGGGACTATATCGAAGATTAACTCCTTGCTTCGGAAGTTATCCGGGGATCCGAAGACCACTTCTAGCGTGACTGAGCCCGTGCAATGGGCCTCTACACCTGGTTTGACGCCTTTAAAGGTTGTTTTTGTGGGTTTGATCCTTGAGGGGTCTATGCCCATTTTGTGCACCGTGTCCTGATAAAGCAGGTTCAGGCTGCTGCCACCGTCCATAAGGACTCGAGTGAGGTGAAATCCGTCGATGATTGGGTCTAAGACCAGTGCGACGAATCCGCCATGACGGATACTAGTGTGGTGGTCCCTGCGATCAAAGGTGATCGGATAGGAGGACCATGGGTTGAACTTTGGGGCGACTGGCTCCAACGCATATACGTCCCGCGCACGCTTCCGCTCCCTCTTGGGGATGTGGGTTGCGTATATCATGTTCACCGTCCGCACTTGTGGGGGGAACCTCTTCTGTCCTCCGGTGTTCGGCTACCAGGGCTCCTCCTCGTCATCGCTATGTGACCCCTTATCTTTGTTTTCGGCATTTAACTTGCCGGCCTACTTGAACACCCAACAATCCATGTTGGTGTGGTTGGTTGGCTTGTCTGAGGTGCCGTGTATTTGACATGAGCGATCGAGTATACGGTCCAAACTGGACGGGCCTGGAGTGCTTCTTTTGAATGGCTTTTTCCGCTGACCGGGTTTAGAGCCTCTAAATCCGGCATTGACTGCCGTATCCTCGGTATTGTCACTGTTAATGCGGCGCTTGTGTTTGTTGCGACGTGACCTGCCATGGTTCTTTGATGTGTTATTGCTGCGAGCCAGCCAGCTGTATTCTCCCGCGCAAAAGAGGGTCATGAGTGTCGTGAGGGCTGCCATAGATTTTGGCTTTTCCTGGCCAAGGCGTCGGGCGAGCCACTCATCGCGGATGTTGTGCTTAAAAGCTGCTAGGGCCTCTGCATCCAGACAGTCGACGATTTGATTTTTCTTTGTTAGGAACCATGTCCAGAATTGCCTGGCCGATTCCTCTGGTTGCTGAATTATGTGGCTCAAGTCATTGGCATCTGGTGGTCGCACATAAGTGCCCTGGAAGTTGTCAAGGAATGCGGCTTCCGGATCTTCCCAACAACCAATGGATTCTGCTGGCGGGCTGTTGAGCCAATGCCGAGCTGGTCCTTTGAGCTTGAGTGGGAGGTATTTGATGGCGTGTAGATCATCACCGCGGGCCATGTGGATGTGCAGGAGGAAATCCTCGATCCATACCGCAGGATCTGTTGTGACGTCGTATGATTCTATATTTACGGGTTTGAAACCCTCTGGGATTTGATGATCCATTACTTCGTCTGTGAAGCATAGGGGGTGTGCGGCGCCTTTGTACTGGGCTATATCGCGACGCAGCTCAAGTGAGTCTTGTTCGCTGTGTTCGGCCTGGCCGGACTTACCTTTACTGTATCCGGCGTGACGGTTATCGTCTCGCATAGCGGCGCGCCCTCGCGATCCGTAAATCGATCTTGCGTGTTTTGCTTTGTCCTCCAATACGTCTCGCAGGTCTGGCGTATTTCCCCATGTCTTGACATTTTTATTTGAGTGGCGTCAGGGTGCGGGCTGAACTTTTGGCTGGAATGCCTCTTTGTCGCGGCCACGAGGTGGCCGATCAGCCACATCATACGGTGGAGATGTAGGTTTTGGTGCTTCCTCGTCCAGTCGGGGTAGCAACCTGCGCTTTGGGTAACTCTTGGAGGGGCGTTCGAGTTTATATTCCTCGGCCGCAAGGACTTCAGTCCATCTGTCAGCTAGCAAATCTTGATCAGCTTGAAGCTGTTGTTGCTTTTTCTTAAGGCTATTTGTCGTGGCTATAAGCCGGCGCTTGAAGCGCTCTTGTTCGATGGGATCCTCAGGCACGATGAATTCTTCATCGTTGAGGCTTGCCTCGTCTTCGGAGGGAGGCATGTAATTATCATCCTCCGCTTCTCCATCTGCCTCTCTCTCGGGAGGGCTGGTTTCTCCATCCTCCTGCCCTAAATCTTACTGGAGGGGATTGTTTTCATCTTTGGCACTGTCCGGAGTGTTATTATCTCCCGTGCTGGTGTCACCGCTTTGCTTTGGCGAGACTTAGAGCGGCGCTGCTGACGTCGGCGCTTGGGTTGCTTCTTGGAGGGGTCATCCTCCATTGTCCCGTCGCCATTGCCTTGTTTGGGTGTGTCCACCATATATATATCATATGATGAGGTGGATGTCCAGTGCCCTGTGGGCAGTGGTTCCTCTTCATCTCCCGCATCGTCGTCCATACCATCGATGTCTTCGGAGTCGAAGTTGAGCATGTCGGATAAGTCGTTGATAGTGGCCACTAAGTGGGTGGTGGGTGGGCGGCGAATTTCTTCGTCATCCGCATCCCAATCCTGCCGGACATAGTTCGGCCAGGACTCTCCTGACAAGGAGAGAGACCTTAATGAGTTCAGTATGTCGCCGAAGGGTGAGTGCTGAAAAATATCCGCGGAGGTAAACTCCATGATCGGCGCCCAATCGCATTCGATAGGCATGGGCGCAGGCGGTTCGGAGTCCGTGGCCGGGGAGGAATCCGGTAGTTCGGCGTCACGGCTCCCGTGAAGGGTAAGGTCGATACTCGGCTCGATAGCCGACAAGAGTGCGGCCTCCGTGGCGGGGTCTATCCACCCGTCCATGGCTGGCGCAACTGGCTCCGAATTGAGGGTCGGAGCAGTAGCCGGCGCGATCTCCTGGACAATGTCCGATGGCAGAGCTAAACCATGCTCATCGTGACCGCGTGGCGCACTAAGCAGGGGCTTGAATCCGTCGTAGATCAAGTCTCCACGGATATCGGCCGTGTAGTTTAAGCTTCCAAACCTGACCTGATGGCCAGGGGCGTAACTCTCGATCTGCTTCAGATGACCAAGCGAGTTGGCCCGTAGCGCGAAGCAGCCAAATACAAAGATCTACCCGGGGAGAAAAGTCTCACCCTGGACTACATCGCTATCGATGATCGAAGGAGCCATCAAGCCTAACAGTGACGACACAGAAGAACTCTCAATGAAAGCACCAATGTCGGTGTCAAAACCGGCGGATCTCGAGTAGGGGGTCCCGAACTGTGCGTCTAAGGCGGATGGTAACAGGAGGCAGGGGACACGATGTTTTACCCAGGTTCGGGCCCTCTTGATGGAGGTAAAACCCTACATCCTGCTTGATCATACTTGATAATATGGGTATTACGAGAGTTGATCTACCACGAGATCGGAGAGGCTAAGCCCTAGAAGCTAGCCTATGGTATGATTGTATGTTGTCCTACAGACTAAAACCCTCCAGTTTATATAGACACCGGAAGGGGCTAGGGTTACACAAGGTCGGTTACAAAGGAGGAGATATACATATCCGTATTGCCTAGCTTGCCTTCCACGCCAAGTAGAGTCCCATCCGGACACGGGACGAAGTCTTCAATCTTGTATCTTTATAGTCCAACAATCCGGCCAAAGGATATAGTCCGGCTGTCCGGAGACCCCCTAATCCAGGACTCCCTCAGTAGCCCTTGAATTAGGCTTCAATAATGATGAGTCCAGCGCGCAGTGTTGTCTTCGGCATTGCAAGGCGGGTTCCTCCTCCGACTACACCACGGAAGAGTTTGAGTACAAGGATAGTGTCCGCCCCTGCAAAATAAGTTCCACATACCACCGTAGAGAGAATAACATTTCCACAAATCTAATCTGCTGACACGTTTTGGCAGCATGACATCATGTCATGGCCCGGTAATTATTCGAACCGTTTTTCTTTAACTAGCCCCACACATAATGCGAGGCGGTTTCTTGACACGTCTTGTCAAAGCAGAGATTGTGTTCCCCTTATTACGGGATTCTCATCAATACAGACGTGGGTAACCCAACCGCACCATCAATTACGGTGCTTGGGGGATAAGTGAGTTTTACCAGGCTAGTGGGGGCGCATAGTTTAGTCCGCCCTTATAAAGGGATAAGATCTCACCTTTTTCTACCCACGCCTTCTTCCTCCTTGCTCATCCATTCTCGCGCACTCGAGCTCCAGTGCCCAAGTCTGCATCCTCCTCCTCAACTCTCTCCAAACATGTCCGGAGCGGGAGGCAAGTGGATGGCCTCCTCCGTCACGGAGGGGCACATCAAAAAGTTACGTGGAGCCGGATACTTAGCCGCGGACATCACGCACCAGCTGCCAGCCGCGGGGCAGGTCGTCCCTACCCCGGAACCTCACGAAAGGGTGGTTTTCCTCCCCCACTTCGTCCGCGGATTGGGGTTTCCCCTCCATCCATTCGTCCGCGACCTCATGTTCTACTACGGGCTGGACTTTCATGATCTGGCCCCGAATTTCATCCTCAACATCTTGGCGTTCATCGTCGTGTGCGAAGCTTTCCTCCGCATCCGGCCCCACTTCGGCCTATGGCTGAAGACCTTCAATATAGAGCCGAAGGATGTAGGCGGCCAACAAGCGGAATGCGGCAGAGCCATGGTGGGCAAAATGCCCAACGTTGCATGGATCGAGGGCTCCTTCGCGGAGACCGTAAAGGGGTGGCAATCGCGGTGGTTCTACATCACCGAGCCGTGTGATACGAACTGGGTGGCGGCCCCCGACTTTCGATCCGGAAGCCCCACGCGGCTCACTTCCTGGAAGGAGAAGGGCCTATCCTGGGGTTCATCGGTGGAGCTGGACGGACTCCAGAAGTGTATCCAGAACATGACAAGCAAGAAACTTAAGCTTGTCAACATAGTCCAGGTCATGCTCTTTCGCCAGATCCTCCCGTGTCAACAACGGGATTTCAATTTATGGGAGTTCGACCCGGCCCGGCACCAGACTCTAAGTGAGCTCTTCGACACGACACACAAAGACGTCTGGAGGGTGCTGTTCAAGGGCGCCGAGGTCCCTCCCTCTCTCACCGAGGACCGCGGGCTAAGCACGAAACGCCCTGCGAATCCGGTAAGTTCTGTACACCTGGTAGGATATTTATTTCCCATAGCTTAACCATGTGCGGGGTCTGAGCTCCCATGCCTTTAACTGGACTGGGTGGAGGCATCGGAGCAGATTGACTGTCCGGCCCCTCTGCCCGAAGACACTGCGGACGCTCTCCTGACGGAGATGCGGACTCCGGCTCCTTATGAGGTGCCGGATAAGACCAAGAAGAAGGCCAAGGGAACCTGAAAGTGTTCCCGGCGCCAGGTGGTATTGGACTCATCGTCCTATAATTCCGAGACGCACTCCTCCCACAAAAACAAGGAGGAGGAAGATGAAGATGCTCCCCCTCCAGCCGGGGGAGACAAGAAAAGGAAGGTCGCCCCAATCGGGGAGGCCGAAGGGTCCAAGAAAGGAAGGACTCTCCTTCCGGACTGCTCCACCACCGCCGCCAAAGGTGAAGGCGAGTGGCTGCTCAGGGCCAAGCCCCTGGCGAAGTCGTAAGTATTTGGATACCAGAGTAACTCATAGCATACCTTTGTCGCACTGCTTCTCCTAACGCCGAATATGATTATGCAGACCGCCCCAAGCCCGTATCGACGTATCCTCGTCGGACGGTTCCTTGGACTCGTCGGATATGGATAGCGATCCACTTCCGACCGCCTCCTCCCCTTGCCCTACAGACAATGCCGAGGTATTGTCTCAAGGGGCATCGAGCTGGGAGGAGACAGTCCCGGAGGCGCCTCAAGGCGACCTTCCGGACTCTAGGAGCAAAGGGAGCAAGGCTCCCGGGGACTCCAAGTTTGGCTCTCAGCCAGACTCGGGCAGCCGGCCCCCTTCCAAAAGGGGTAAGATGCCCGTGCCGGTGACCTCTGTCCATCCAGAGGCACCGGACAACCTGCTGGGAGCGATTCGCGGTGCTTCCATCGACGAAGAGCACCGCACTATTATGAGTGCGGTGATCAAGAAGGTTCAGTCCGCCAAGAGCGGACTGACTGAAGCCTGTGCCAGCCTTCTAACAGGCTTTGAGGTAAGTATTTAAAATATATAAAAAATATTACCGCATAGACAGTAGCCCCTGATGCTCTGTTTGGTGCTCACAAAGAAAAGCCGAATAGAGGATCGAATAATATCTGCAGGAGTCTAATATAAGTATGTCTATATGTGTATGCAGGCTTCGCTACTGACCTCTGGCGCACTGACTGCGGAGGTCGCCGTACTGAAGCAGGACCTCCGAGAAAGAGCTCGGCCTTACCAAGAGGCAGCTCGAGGAGAACAAAGGTAAGTAATACCTTGTCTATAGATATATATATATATATATATATATATATATATATATATATATATATATATATATATATATATATATATATATACAAAAACGATGCGATTGCGAAATGACAGGATCATCATGAATGTGCCAGGGGCCACGACCGAAGTGGCGACCCTAAAGCAAGTGATGTCCGAGGCCGAAGACAAAGCGGCCAAGGAGCGCACCGAGCGGGAAAAGCAAGAGCCACGGGTGGGCGAGGTGCAGCAAGAGCTCCAAGCTCTCATGACGAAGCACGAGGCATTGGAGCTTGACTCGAAGATGCGATAGCCGATGAGAGTGCGGCCTCCGTGGCGGGGTCTATCCACCCGTCCATGGATGGCGCAACTGGCTCCAAATTGAGGGTCGGAGCGGTAGCCGGCGTGATCTCCTGGACACTGTCCGATGGCAGAGCTAGGGTTACACAAGGTCGGTTACAAAGGAGGAGATATACATATCCGTATTGCCTAGCTTGCCTTCCACGCCAAGTAGAGTCCCATCCGGACACGGGATGAAGTCTTCAATCTTGTATCTTCACAGTCCAACAATCCGGCCAAAGGATATAGTCTGGCTGTCCGGAGACCCCCTAATCCAGGACTCCCTCAAAGACCATTTGGGCATTTGATCTTGTGCCCTACAAGATGTTTTAGGTCCCTAGCAATAGCTTCAGACGCATTTGATTTTCGGCTGGAGACCTTTCACTGCAAAAAAGAGTTAAGCTTTCTTAGCCACCCACATTTTCAAGGGTGGCTTCGAAGCAATGAGTCTAAGTGCAGCATCTGAGAACTTTGGCTTTGAAGCCCTGGCAAATAGTTTTGTAGGAGGTGAATAATACTTATAGGAATAAGCAGAGTAGTTCTTGGTCTTACGAACATGGCGGTTCGATGAAACACGCTCATATTCATAGGCCTGGGTATGATTTCCCTACAAAACATTTGTGTTAGTGCGACTCAGGTGAGTCCTCTGTCTGTATGAAGCCTTTGGACCATATGAAGCCTGCGGTCTGGGGTTTGTCTTCTTCCCTTGTAATGTCATGACAAAATTCACAGGAAGATTCTCCAGACACTTTTTGGGCACCCAGACTTTCTTCATAGGTGGCCCATTCCTGCAGTTAGTACCAATATACCTGGCAAACACTTCACCATTTTGATTCTTAAATAGTTTATAGTTTGCATCAAAGGATTCATCAATGATAATAGGATTAGCACAAGTGAAGCCAGATACGGTAGATGGATCCACTGAAGGTTCTTTGCAGCAACCCATGTGGTTTTGGGGTACTGCTCAGGCTTCCAGTAAGAGCCATCAGCATTCATTTTCCTTTCGAACCCAACAACCTCTTTCCTAGGGTTTTGGTTCAGAATCTGCCTTTTGAGGACATCACATAGTGTCTAATGCCCTTTGAGACTTTTGTACATCCCTATTTCAAGCAATGTCTTCAACCTAGCATTTTTATCAGCAATAGCAGTGGCATCCTCAGCAGAGGGGTTAGTTACCACATCAACAGTTGAAGATATTGCAACAGTAGCAGCAGTAGAAAATTCAGCAACAGAAGCAGCGTTATCACGCTCAAGGCATTTAAGACATGGTGGTTCAAATCCTTCCTGAGCGGGGCTGATCTGTTTAGCGCGAAGTGACTCGTTTTCCTTTTGAAGATCTTCATGAACCGCTCTCAATTTATCAAGTTCTTGCTTCCTTTGAAGATAATCATAGGAAAGCTTTTCATGAGTTGCTGAGAGCGTTTCAGGACGACTTTCAAGTTCCTCATACTTAACATGAAGATTTTTTATGTCTTCAATTAAGGACTGAGATCGAGTCATTTCAGCATCCAACAGGTCATCGCTTTTGTCTAACAGTTTTTGAATATGTTCCATAGCTTTTTGTTGTTCAGTTGCAATTTTAGCAAGTGTTTTGTAGCTAGGTTTGGAACCACAGTCGGAGTCATCTTCACTGGATGTTTGATAGTGAGCATTGCGTGAGTTTACCTTGGCACCGCGTGCCATGAAGCAGTAGGTGGGAGCGGAGTTGTCCTTGTCATCAGCATCGGCGTCGGTGATTAAGTCATTGTCTTCGGTGTTGAAGATGGACTTGGCAACGTAGGCTGTAGGCAGACTTGCAACGCCAGAATCGGACTCCTCCTCAGACTCCACCTCCGCCTCCTCAGAAGCAGACTCCTCCTCTGAATCCATTTCCTTGCCAACAAACACACGAGCCTTGCCAGACGAGCTCTTCTTGTGTGATGAAGACTTTGAGGAAGACTTGGAAGAAGACTTTGAGTATTTCTTCTTCTTCTTGTCATCAGAATCATATTCCTTGCTCTTCTTCTTCTTCTTCTTCTTCTTCTTGTTCTTGTTCTCATTGTCCCACTGCGGACACTCAGAGATGTAGTGACCAGGTTTATTGCACTTGTGGCATGTTCTCTTCTTGTAGTCATGAGCAGAAGCTTCATCATTCCTTGAGCTTGATCGTGAAGACTTTCTGAAGCTTTTCTTCTTGGTGAATTTTTGGAACTTCTTCACAAGCATAGCAAGCTCCTTTCCAATGTCTTCAGGATCATCGAAACTGCAGTCAGATTCTTCTTCAGATGAGGTGACAGCTTTTGCCTTCAAGGCCCGAGTTCGGCCATAGTTGGGACCGTAGATATCTCTTTTCTCAGAAAGCTGAAACTCATGTGTGTTGAGCCTTTCAAGTATGTCAGACGGATCGAGTGTCTTGAAGTCAGGGCGTTCTTGAATCATCAGTGCTAGGGTGTCAAATGAGCTGTCAAGTGATCTCAGGAGTGTCTTGACGATTTCATGCTTGGTGATCCCAGTAGCGCCGAGAGCTTGAAGCTCATTTGTGATGTCAGTAAGGCGATCAAACGTGAGCTGAACATTCTCATTGTCATTTCTCTTGAAGCGGTTGAAGAGGTTGCGAAGGACACTGATCCTTTGATCTCTCTGGGTTGAGACGTCTTCGTTGACCTTGGAGAGCCAGTCCCAGGCTAGCTTCGATGTTTCCAGAGCCCTCACACGGCCGTACTGCCCTTTGGTCAAATGACCACAGATGATGTTCTTGGCAGTGGAATCCAGTTGAATGAACTTCTTGACATCAGCAGCGGTGACACCTTCACCAGCCTTGGGAACGCCATTCTTGACGACATACCAGAGGTCGACATCAATGGCTTCAATATGCATGCGCATCTTATTCTTCCAGTAGGGATATTCAGTTCCATCGAAGACGGGGCACGCAGCGGAGACTTTGATTATCCCTGTAGTCGACATAGCTAAAACTCCAGGTGGTTAAACCGAATCACACAGAACAAGGGAGTACCTTGCTCTGATACCAATTGAAAGTGCTAGTGATCGACTAGAGGGGGGTGAATATGCGATTTTTATGAAAGTCTTCAAAACATGGAAGTTTCAAAGACAAACGATAGAAACAAACCTATTACCATGCAGCGGAAGGTAGACTACACTAGGCAAGCCATAGTGAAGTATTCAAAGAAGCGAAAGCACAACGACTAATAGCAGCTAGGCAGTATAGATCAGGGCGGAAGATGGTATGAAACCAATCTGAACAGACAGTTACCCAGTGAAGACAAAAAGATAATGCAAACAGGCAATGACTTCACAAGGACCAACTGCAAATAAAGAGATGGGAAGGATAGAACCAGTGGCTCGTTGAAGACAATGATTTGTTGGACAAGTTCCAGTTGCTGTGACAACTGTACGTCTGGTTAGGGAGGCTGAGATTCAACTCAGAAGACCGCATCTTCACCTTATTCCCATTGAGCTAAGGACACCCAGTCCTCGCCCAATCACCCTGGTAAGTCTTCAAGGTAGACTTCCAAACCTTCACAGACTTCGTTCAACGGCGATCCACAATGACTCTTGGATGCTCAGAACGCGACGCCTAACCGGCTGGAGGATTCACAGTCCTCAAGTGTAATAAGTCTTCGGATCACACAGACAGGAAGACTTCAGTGATGCCTAACACTCTTTGGCTCTGGGTGTTTAGGGCTTTGTCCTCGTAAGGATTTCTCTCAAAGGCTTCGAGGTGGGTTGCTCTCAAACGACAAAAGCCGTGCACTAACTCTGAGCAGCCAACCAATTTATGGTGTAGGGGTGGGCTATTTATAGCCACTAGGCAACCCGACCTGATTTGTCTGAAATGACCATGGGTCACTAAGGAACTGACACGGGTTCCAACGGTTAGATTTCAAACACACACGGCAACTTTACTTGAGCTACAAGCAAAGCTGACTTATCCAGCTCTGGATAAGATTTGCTCTCATTGTCTTCGCTCGAAGACATAGGATTTTGGTTAAGCATCACTTCAGTCATTCTGACTGGTTCACTTGGACCCCACTTAACAGTACAGTGGTTCCTATGACTCAACAAAGAAAAAACGGAAACAACGAAACAACTAAGTCTTCGCGCTCCATAGTCTTCACGCGATGTCTTCTCTTGTCATAGTCTTCAATGTGAATACCTTCACATACCACATTTGTCTTCAATGTCTTCATACATTTTTAGGGGTCATCTCCGGTAGGTAAACCGAATCAATGAGGGACTACTACATGTGTTATCCTGCAATTCTCACAAACATATTAGTTCGTCAATACTCCAAAACCAACTAGGAGTGTCACTAGATGCACTTACAAAAAGCATCATAAAAATGAGACGCATTACCTCGGATTCGAACTCACGATCGACCTCTAATGGACTCACGTTCCTAACCACTCGAGCTGGTCAGTGCTAGTGATGGTATGCTGCGAGAAGTACTTCAGCACAAACTACATCGGCAGATTCGAATATTTTCCCTTTTTAAAAACATTTCATGAAAAATATGAATACTTTTTAAAAAAGATTCAAAACAATTTATTAAAGAACACAAACAAGTTTTCAAAATAGGAAGAACGTATGAATTCGTGCACAAAATTTTAAAAACAGAAACATTTTTCAATTCCAATTTTTTCACAGACAGGAACAAGTTTTGAAAAAAATGTGACTAATATTTGAATTTTTGAACAAATTTAAAATCAGGATTTAATCTAAATTTCTCAATTTTTTTTTAAAATGGAACTTTTTTGAAAACATGAACATTTTGGACAAAACGGAACGTTTTTTGCATCTGTGAAAAAAATTGAAACTCTGGATAACTTATAATAAAAGCAAACATTATTTGAAATTTGCGAATTTTTTTTGAATTTGTAAACTAAATTTTAAAACAGGAATATTTTATGAACTTATGTATATTTATCAAAATGGAGAACATTTTTTTCAAATATGTGAACATTTTAGAAAAATCTTGAACATTTTTTCAATTTGTGATTTTTTTTTGAAAACAGGAATGTTTTTGAACTTACGAACCTGTTTTATAAGAGAATCATTTTCTAAATATTACAAACATTTTTTGAATTGTAATAAAAAATTAAAAAATTGAACATTTTTTGCAATTTCAAACAATTTTTAAATTGTGTAAAAAATAGATGCAAAAAACGAGAAGAAAAAGGAATTAAAAAGATAACAAGAAAACAATCAGATAACTAAAAACAAGAAACATAAAAAACGAAAAATGAAAAAATAATGAGAAACTTAACAAGACTGTAAAAGAAATAACAGGAAAAAAACTAACAATAAAAACCCGACCTAGACAAGCTGGGAACCTTCTAGAAGTTTCCCAAAACCGGGATGAGTGAAACACGCAAGCAGGCCGGCCATGTAATGGCTCGCCTCGCCATGTCTGCGCGTTTGCATGACAAAGTTAGCGCTCGTGGCGCTCACAGGGACTTGTAGCTGGCCGGCCCAATAATCTGCTGTTCGGACGGCAAACACAACGAAAAAAAATTATCTTCAAGATAAATTCTTAGAGAAACGCGACTCGAACTCAGCACACACACATGATGACTAACGTAGCCAATAACCACTAGGCCGTATTCACTTAGTTTTCTTTAAGTAGGAAACAATACTATTTGACATTGTTATAGTACAACATAAATACGCATTATATGTCCAATAAATATACTTTTTGGAAATGAAAGCATAGATTTGAGAAAGAATTCTTAAAAATATTGAGAACAACCAAGAATTTGAAAATAAATTCACTAAATCTGAAAAAAGTTCGTGAATTAGAGAAAAGTTTAGTAGATTTTGAAAAAAACCATCACAAATTCCAAAAAAGTTCATCGACTTGATAAAAAAGTTCATCAAATTTTGAATTTTTTTTCAATGATTTTGAAACAAGTTCATCAAAAATGAAAAAAAATCATTGAAATTTAAAAAAGTTCATCGATTTTGAAAAAAAGCTCATCAATTTTAAAAAATGTTAATCCATTTGGAAAAAGGTCAAGAATTATATAAAAGTAAAAATATAGAAAAAAGAAAAAGTTCACAAATTTGAAGAAGGTTCATGAGATTCAAAAGAGGTGTGTGAATTTGAAATGTATACGAATTTAAGAAAAATCACAAATTTTAGAGGAAGGAGAAAATGAAAAGAGAAAGAGAGTAGGCACAAACAGGTCGCGGTTTGTTTCATTTAATGATGTATAAGAAATCTAACTTTTTTTAGGGATATAAGAAAGGCGCTGCTACGCGTCCGCCGGTGGATGTTTAGATTTTATCCGTCGCCTCGACAACCATTGGATGCCCGAGCTGATAGCCGTCCGATCCGGTGTACGCGGCCCGCATGCCCACTCGTTATTTCGCGCAACAAACACTTTGTTGCAGAAACAAGACAGTCTTGACCCGACCCCGACTGAGCTGCGCCCCGCGCGGCGCCACCGCCAACCCACCGCAAAATCAGCCCGCCGCCGGCGTGTAGGAGCTACTCTAGTTGCGGAACCTCCTCTTCTCTAATTTCCTGCAACAAGAGCTTTGTTGCGAAAACTCCTTTTTCTCTAATTTTCTACAACAGGTCCCCCATTGTAAAAACTCTTATTCTCTAATTTTCTGCAACAAGATCCTTGTTGCAAAAATTGAAAAGACATCTCATGCCGCGCCTAATCGGTCGTGTAGTCTTCGTTGCCGCCGTTCCGCAACAACGTTGTTGTTGCAGAAACTTGGAGTGTGCGTGGACGTAAGGCGTTGTGATGTGGCTGTGTCTAGTATTGTGGTGCCAGGGCGGTGGTCGCCCA
>NC_041390.1:397296233-397299426 GCF_002162155.2 Triticum dicoccoides | reverse complement strand
CGTCGTCGCCGCCCCCCGTGCTGGATATGCCCCAGTCGTCGAACGCCGCCGCCCCCACCGCCCTCCCAAATCCAGAAGCGTCACCCTCGCAGAGACACGAGTCAACGGAGGCCAGTTGCACGAATGCTTATCCTGAAACAATAGCTCTGTTTCAGAAAACGAGCGCGCGCGACGCGGAAAGCGGGGCCGTCTGATCAACATGCGATCCAATGGACATGGAGCCGATGGATGCGCGCGCGAGATCTGTCGGTTGACGGTAGGCTTTTGCCTATATAAGAAATCTAACTTGTCACAAGCATATAACTAGTCCAGTTGGTTATTTCCTTTGGTCTGCGGTTCGAATCCCTTCACCCACGATTTTGGTTTTGCGATTTAATAGTCAAGAAGAAAATTATTTGTGGGCCGGCAGAATAGCCTGTAACGTGCGCCTGAAGCGTAAAATAGGGATTGCCTAGGGTTTTCCGTCAGATGGTGTGTCAAAACCGGTCTGCCAAACGAGGCCGAACAAGTGATTTCGTCTACAAATCCCAATTGCCAAGGCCTAAGGGCCCAGGCCCACTTTGTGGTGAGCATAAAACCACCGAAAAGACGGCACGCACTCTGTTCTAGGGTTTCCACCGCCGCCGCTACCGCCACCATCCTGAGATGCCGACCGAGCTGAAGCGCACCGTGGAGGATGGTGATGATTCCACTTCCACCCGTCTTCGCCAGAAAATCGTAGTTCCAGAAAAGCCGGTCTATCTGGTGGTGGCGCACAAGGCGGAGCCAGCGTACTCCATCCTCAGTGTTGGCACAATGGCGCCTAAGATCCCACTGCACCTTAGCCAACGCGGCATGTCGTTCACTGCCATGGAGTCGCCGCAGGGGTCCTGGATCGTTGTCGTGGGCGGGGACGAGCAGATTCACACCACCATCTTCGATGTCACGGCCTCCAAGGAGTGGCAGGGCCCGTGGCTCCATACCAATAAGATGGAGCCCATCCTGATTCCACACCGCGACCAGCTCTACGTGCTCTCGAGCCACCCCTCCGTGAAGAGGGGGGCGATGGGGCTCGACTACCTTCCCTGGTTTGAGCAGATTAAGACTTCGAGGACGGCCGCCCTAACCAAGCCGAGGTTTGCCTAGAACTCGAGCCGCCGCCCATCTTTCCGTGCCGCATCACGCCGCCTGAGTACATGAACCCACCGGCTATACGCGTTGCCTCCTACGCCATGGTTGGCTCCCATATTTTGCTCTCCGTGCAACTGGACAGTGTGACCAGCCCCGACAAGGCTGCCAGGAAATACAGGAAATACATGGGAACCTGTGGGTACGACGTGGAGAAGAAGGTGTGGGAGATGGTGCATGAGATGAATCTTCCTTTCCTTGGCCAGGCGGTGCCCCACGGGGACCAACTCTTTCTTGCCCGCTCCAAAGAGAGGGACGGCGCTTATGTAGTGTACTACATGCATGTCGGTCAGTCAACATCTGGGACCAGCGAGCTGTCCATTATTGAGGTTCCGCTGGTGATGCCAAAGGCCTGACCTGTTCTGGGGGAACTTCTCTTCCCTTTGGGAAGGGGCCGGTTCTCTTCTGTTCACTTTCGATCTGTCGATGCTGAACCGGAGTCCAAGTTGGGAAAACCAAGTGATGTACATGGCACCTACTCTATTGTGAAAGAAAATTTCGATGATGCTATAATAATGAAGCAGCAGCGGCAAGTTTACAAAGTAGCTGATCGGTCGTGTCCATTGGCTCATCCTTTCCCTGTGGTTGCTGCTTTCGCAATGTAAGTGCTACAGATCTTTCAGTTTTCTGCTTGTTCATCTAATTTCAGCTCTAGTTACACATATCTCCCGTTTTTATCTAACGATAACCTGCATGTATCCTCATCCCGTCACTGTTGGATTTTCATAATAAGATAAACTAACTGACCCATTATAGTAACACACTGCTTATTTTGCATAATCATATATGTGTTCTTACTCTCTTTAATTTGGTTATTAAAGATGCCTACAACTGTGTTCGGAGTACTAGTGGAGTTCATTATTGTGCCTTGAATGTGCTAGTAATCGTTTAGCTTGCCTTGTGAGGTAGGCTTTTCAGAAACTAGACCTGTTTTCTGTAGGCAGCTTGTGTATGCAGTTTTTGTTTCTTTTGTCAGCCTGGGTAAATCTGAAACAGTATTGAAAAATCCTTGCGTATGTTGCCAGTTTCTTTATGTTGCTAATTGCTTGATTTTGTTTGTTAAGACTATATTTTCAAAAAGAAACATATGTCATTATGTGTATGGTGTTAATAGTATACTATGATGCATGCCACATTTTTTCATGGTGCATCTCAGATCACAATACTTAATCATAGAACTACCAATCCCTTTGTGTTCACTAATGTTGGGAGCTTGGGGTTAGTGTTTTTCTACAATTATGCAATTGAAAACTCCTTTCAAATACGAATTCGATTGTATACTTTTATAACATACAAAATGTATATTATTTGGTGAAACAAGTGGTCAAAGTAAACCTCGAAATATGTTTTAGGCCTTATATATTGTTACAGTTATATTTATGGTGGCCTTTGGCCTCTTGCATTCTGGCCCGTGGCCTCCCCTCTACATGTATATATGATGGCTTTTGCCTCCTGATAATATTAAGTTGCATATTTCCTTGCATGGTATTAGAGCTTAGGTTAATTTTTTTAGCAGGTGCAACTTGTGCTTGATCCTCCCGTCGCGCCGCCGTGTCTCCTTGCCTGCTGTCGCAGCTCCCTCATCTCGGCCATTGTCGTTCCTTCAATCCTAGATCGCTGTTGTCTCCTCTCAAGATCCGCCCGTACTCTCCACAGCCCAGCCTCACCCCGTCCGGCTCCTTCCGCCATCTTGTTCACCTCACCTAGGAGGCCTCCGCTTTTAGCCCATCCGACGCTTCTCCTTGGGCGCACATGAATCCACCGCCGCCATCGCGGATCCCTGGCTCTCTTCGTTGCCCGCCGCCGTTTGCCTTCAGCCCCACTGCCTTCATCGTTGATCCATGTCTTCTGTCGCTAGACATTGTTCATCTTCCCACTCGCCGCCGCTGATCAGCTCCGCCATTTTGCTGAGACATGATGTTGTTCCCGTGTGCTGCATAACCACAAGGCCGTGGGTTTGTGCCCCGTCGCCTCGTTTCATCTGGCCTTCCATGAAACAGACTGCCTCGGGCCTTGGCTGATTTGA
>NC_041390.1:397293304-397295921 GCF_002162155.2 Triticum dicoccoides | reverse complement strand
AAAATGCACAATGTCATTATCTTTGAGCATTGTTTCAGTTCTTGGCTATCCGGTGATTTTTGACAGTGGTTGTCCTACTGACATCGTCTCACACACACACCTTCCGTCTTTGCTCGGTCCTCCTCCTCGAACCTTGTTGCCTGTTTTGCCGATTTTCTCAGACGGTGGTGGCCGCTTCGTATCGACTCCTCTTGTGGCTTCCGCACGCGGTTTTGGCCGCACTTCGTCGACTCCCTTTGCAGCTTTTACATGTCATGGTGGTTGCTATCCGTCAACTGTCGCATCTTTGGCACGCGGTGGTGGTCGATCTACATTGACTCTTCACTAAGAAACCACCTTCTACTCATTTAGGTACATCCCCATGGATTCTTGATACTGGAGCGTCTTCTCATATGACTTATGATTCTTCCACTTTAACCTCCGTTCGACCTATTGAGTCTCCTATTTGTGTTCTTACGGCTGATGGCACTCCCCTCCCCGTAGCTAGTCGAGGCACTCTTAGCACTTCTTCATTTCATGTTCCCTCTGTCGCTCATGTTACCCGACTTACCATGCAGCTCATATCTGGCGGTCAGATTGTTGACTCAAGTCGTAGGGTCATTCTCGACTTTGATTCATGTTCTATTCAGGAGCATCGCACGGGGGCTTTTCTTGGTGCTAGCGGTTGACGCTCTGATGGTCTCTGGGAGCTAGGCTAGCTTCGTCTTCCCTCTGCTGCCACCATCGCCAGTCTTGCAGCCCCTGTTGCTGCATCCACCAGCTCTTTTCAGTAATGGCATCATTGTCTTGGCCATTTATGTGGTTCTTGTCTCATATTTGGTTCATCACGGTGTGCCGGGGTCTGTTTTCGGTAACTCATCGTTGGATTGTTTGGGTTGTAGGCTTGGTAAGCAAATTCAGCTACCATATCCTCACAGTAAGTCAGTGTTCGAGTGTCCTTTAGATCTCGTTCACTCTGATGTTTGGGGTCCATCTCCCTTCACTTCCAAAGGGGTCATCGCTTCTATATTATCTTTATAGATGATTTTTCTCGATACACTTGGATCTATTTCATGTCTTCTTCTCGTAGTGAGGCCTTATCGATATACAAAAAATTTGCTGCCATGGTTCATATCCAATTTTCCACTCCTATTCGTGTTTTTCGTGCAGATTCAGTTGGTGAGTATATCTCGCATGCATTGCGAGGATTCCTTGCTGACTAGGGTACATTACTCAGTTCTCTTGCCCTGGTGCTCATGCTTAGAATGGTGTGGCTGAGCCTGAGCGTAAGCATCGTCAACAACGCGTGCGATGATGATCACGGCCTCTCTTCCGCCTCACTTCTGGGCTGACGCTATTACCGCTTCCACCTACCTCATCAACGTCCATCCATCTGTTGCTCTATAGGGTGGTATTCCTCTCGAGCGTCTTTCGGGTCGTTCTCCTGATTATTTGACGCTTCGACGCTTCGTTTGTTTGGTTGCGTCTGCTATGTTTTTCTTGCCCCTCGTGAACGCACCAAACTGACCGCTCAGTCCGTTGAGTGTGTCTTTCTTGGATACAGTGATGAGCATAAAGGGCTATCGGTGTTGGGATCCTGTCGGTCACCAAATGCGTATTTCTCAGGATGTGACCTTTGATGAATCTCGTCCTTTCTACCCGCGTCCATCCTCGGCCTTTTTCACAGAGGACATCTCTTTTCTTACGTTCCTGGATACACCTTCGTTTGTGCCCTGACTTCCTACTCGTCCCGCTGAAGATCCGGCGCCGTCCTCTCCTACAGTTTTTTCTCCTCCCTCATCGCACGACTCTCCACCTTCATCACCGATATCTTCCCCTTCTCCACCTTCATCATCGATACATTCCCTGTATCCACCTCCAGTGATTCCACCTGTTCCCTCCTTTCCTTTCCATTATACTCGCCGTTCATGTGTTATGGATGAGACTATTGATGTGCCCTCTACTTTTGGTGTGTCATCTTCCTCCTCTCATCCGACTTATGGTCTTCGTTCACAGCCTTGCCCGCCCCCTGACCGATATTCTCCTTCTCGCTATGGTCTTTCGACCGTTCTTGAGCCAACTTCTTATCGACATGCTATTGTTCATCCTGAATGGCAGTGTGTGATGCCAGCAGAGATTGCCGCCCTTTGAGCGCACCGACATGCGGGATCTGGTTTCTCCCCCCCGTGGTCATCCCATCACTTGAAAGTGGGTTTATAAGATTAAGACTAGTCGTTCACTTTCTGCTACTGTGTCTTTCTTGGTGGTTCTCTCATTTGCCTGGAAGACGAAGAAACAAATTGCAATTTCCTATTTGAGTGCAGAGGTTGAGTTGTGAGCTATGGCTCTTCTCACCGCAGAGATGACTTGGTTACGCTGGTTACTTGAGGATTTTGGTGTTACTGTTACTACACCTACTACACCCTTGTCATATATTATAGGTGCTATCAGTATTGCACGGGACCCTGTGAAGCATGAGCTTACCAAGCATATTGGTGTTGATGCTTTCTTTGTGCGCGATGGTGTGCAGGACCATGTTATTGCTCTTTAGTATGTGCCTTCCGAGTTATAGCTAGCGGATTTCTTCACGAAGGCATAGACTAGAGCACAACATGGATTTTACCTCTCCAAACTCAGT
>NC_041390.1:397286908-397292847 GCF_002162155.2 Triticum dicoccoides | reverse complement strand
GTGGTCTCCCTTGTACATTTATATATGATGGCTTTTGTGATGGCTTTTGCCTCCTGATAATACTAAGTTGCATATTTCCTTACATATATATGGATAGAGGCACGACTCTGGTACACTAGCCTCTTCCTCCAGTGGCGGAGCCAGGAATAAAGCAAACCCCGAGCCTAATTTTTTTTCTCGGCAACATGGAAAAACTTTGGCCTTAAAACTAACTCATACAATTTCGAAAAAATACCTGATGTGAAAGCATACAGAATAAAGTTTATTTTATCAATAAATCTATAATTTAAACTTGATGCTCAATGATCCAAGAAAATATATAAAAACGGGACAGAAGTACAAATAGTAATATGGGAATACAAAAAAGATACCAAGTCAATTGAATAGTTCGTCGGTGCATCCCATAACTTGATCGATGGTAGAATGACCAACACCTTCAAGGCATTTTAAAATATATAATTTCGTAAAAAAACATAAACATCAATTGAAATAATTATCATTGAAACAAATCGAAATACTTACCACATTGACGTGATAAAAGCCCTTCGCGAGACCTATATGATTGAAAATGATATAGAATATCATCATCATCAATACTTGGAATTCAACTTCAAGACACCCTTGTTGCGGGCACCAATGAAAAAATATCTCTTCATCTTCCATTTCTACAACATAAATGGAATTGCAAATACATCAATTTGAGTTCGACAATACGTCGGTTTTTGTGATGGCTTTTGCCTCCTGATAATACTAAGTTGCATATTTCCTTACATATATATGGATAGAGGCACGACTCTGGTACACTAGCCTCTTCCTCCAGTGGCAGAGCCAGGAATAAAGCAAACCCCGAGCCTAATTTTTTTTCTCGGCAACATGGAAAAACTTTGGCCTTAAAACTAACTCATACAATTTCAAAAAAATACCTGATGTGAAAGCATACAGAATAAAGTTTATTTTATCAATAAATCTATAATTTAAACTTGATGCTCAATGATCCAAGAAAATATATAAAAACGGGACAGAAGTACAAATAGTAATATGGGAATACAAAAAAGATACCAAGTCAATTGAATAGTTCGTCGGTGCATCCCATAACTTGATCGATGGTAGAATGACCAACACCTTCAAGGCATTTTAAAATATATAATTTCGTAAAAAAACATAAACATCAATTGAAATAATTATCATTGAAACAAATCGAAATACTTACCACATTGACGTGATAAAAGCCCTTCGCGAGACCTATATGATTGAAAATGATATAGAATATCATCATCATCAATACTTGGAATTCAACTTCAAGACACCCTTGTTGCGGGCACCAATGAAAAAATATCTCTTCATCTTCCATTTCTACAACATAAATGGAATTGCAAATACATCAATTTGAGTTCGACAATACGTCGGTTTGAGTTCAACAACACACAGTACAATACTGAGATTGCGATCGGCTTTCCTTCTTCCTCCATGACTAAGTACACATTTTTTCAATTAAATTTAGTTCAGTGCAGTTCATACACAGAGGTTACTATGTTAAATTGTAAAACACGGTACAAGTAGAAACTGCAAAGAATCAAAGAAATTTATCAAGGTTAGGCAGGGCAAGAGAAGAAAGGGACGGCGCGCCGCAACGAACGGCGCACATAGGGGCAGCACTGGGCCGCCGGGGAGGGACCAGGGTAGCAGGGGCCTGCCTGGAGAAGTGGACGGCGGTGGCCGGTGTATGCCGGACGGCGACGACGCCACGGCGGCCGACGGACCGAGCAGGGAGGCAGGTAGGCGGCGGCTCGATCGCTGGAGACGGGCGAGTTAGGTTGTGCACTCGTGTAGCCAGTTTGCGGTCGTGGGCTAATGGCTGGTACGTGTGTGTAGTCCGTGTGTGCACTGCTACCTGGATCGCTCACTTCGGGCCTCCTTTCACTCGCTGTACCCCGGGCCCAAAACAAATTCTATATACATCAAGCTGGGTAAAATTCCCACGCCCCGGGCCTGGGCCCTGGGTGCCCGGGGCCCAGCTCCGCCCCTATCTTCCTCCTACCTGTATAAGAATATACCTGTTACAGGATCCTTTTCTTATTCTGACCCATGCCTCCTACCACTGTCGCCTGTGTTGGCGCCTTGTTTGTCATAGCTGCAAGAGCCTGCTGTTTTATTGCATGCCTTCTGTTGTATCTTTTACCCCAGTGCATGTCCTCAACATTACCCTCCCTGTGAAATAGCTCGTCCTCTAGCTGGAATTCTTGAAAATTGCTCCCTAAACTCGGATTGCATCCTCACAAGTGGGTTCATTTTTTGGGAGCACTTGCCAAGTCACGAGAATTTGCCACTTGTCGTGGCAAAGCGTGTAGCTTCAAAGATGCTGGTGTTGTAACTACTAGGCCATGGTTGATGGGAGCACCGAAGTTGTCACTGGTTGCTCACCATCATAACGCTTGAGGCCCACATGGAAGACTATGGATTTGTGTCCCTTCCGGAAGCGGAAGGCTATAAGCAATATATCTGATCCCTTCAGTGGTCTGAAGGGGCCATAGAATCGGGGTGTTAGCTTCAGTGGGTGTGCATTGCCAAGGTAGCTGTCGTTGGTGTTGTAAATGCAGCCATTCCCACTTGCCTACCTTGAACTCAAATGTTGTGATGATGTTCATCGTACCAATCCTTCATATGTTGTTGTGATGATGTTCATCATACCAATCCTTCATATGCAGGGGCGATGCATAGGACCTTGTCGGCATTGATGCACCTACAGCCTGATGTGGCAATACCGGCAATCACTTCAACAATATAGGTAACTGCTGCGTGGTAACCTAGAAGAGTTGTCGGGATAGCAGAGGCACTAGACATCTTACTAAGGGGTGGGGAATTTGGCAACAGGACATTGACGCATGATTGCTTCTCCGGGGTATTTACACGCTCATCAATGGGCAAGATTTCATTATGGATGGCCGTGAAACCCTCCTGCAGTTGCTTGGTTATATAGCTTCTTGCAGTTCTGACTTCGCTTCTTGGTTCTGATACCAGATGTTGTAGCCTGGATTGACTTTGGAGAGATTGTAAGGGTAGTTCATCGGAGGTTGTATCCTCTGGCGATTGGTAGGTGTCGTGATTGGCACAAGTCTTGGCAGCAAAGTTGAGGATTCAGGGAATTAGAAGTCAGGAAAGCGCTGAGATAGAGAGCTTTCTTATTTCCTGCCTCTGATTACATAGGGACATCTATATACAACAGTTTTGCTAAAAAAAAAGCGCGCGCGCACACATACACACACACACACACACATATATATATACATACATACATACATACATATATATATATATATATATATATATACATATATATATATATATATATATATATATATAGCCGGTCTATTCTGATAACACTTCCGCACTGCACGCTCAACGCAAGTGCACGTCTTTGTTTGAACCAAGTGTGCTGCAGTACTGAGGCGAGTGAACTTCCTGTTGCAAAAAACTGCACGCAGTGTTTTTTCGGTACTGTTTTCGCTCTAGTTTTATACTGTTTGTCGGAATGAGGCGTGTAATATATCATTGAAAAGTTATGGATTAGGCGCAACTTCGCCATGTTGAACACTTTTCGAGATTCCTCACGGTTTAAGAGCAGTTTTGAAAATGGTGCGGCGGATGACGAGTGGCAGCGAGCATTTTTTTACATTTTTTTCTAAACCGTTCGTCGGAATGAAGCAAATGATACACCATTGGATACATATCATCGAGACGCATCTTTTTCATATCTATTTCTTTCTCTAATTCGTTATGGTTTAAGAGCAGTTTCAAATTTACTAAATTGCGGAATTCTGTTTTTCAATTTTTTTCAAATTTTCGGTACTGTTTTCTCTCTAGTTTTTAACCGTTTGTCGGAACGAGGCGTGTAATATGTCGTTGGAAAGCTATGGACGAGGCACAACTTTCATATGTTGAAATGTTTTTGAGATTCCTTACGGTTTTAAGTTAATTTTGAAAATCGTGTGGAGGACGACAAGTGGCAGCGGCCGTTTTTCGTGAATTTTTACAAAACGGCTGTCAAAATGATTCGAATGATATGCCTTTGGAAAGATATCGAGAAGACGCAAATTTTTCATGTAGAACACTCTCTCTAATTCCTTACGGTTTAAGAGCAGTTTTAAATTTACCGAAATGCGGACAATTTGTTTTTCGCGACACCCAAATCGACGTAGGTACTTCATCCGACTGAAAACCGCACTGCATCGGACGAACAACCGCACTTGATTGGACAAACAAGTGCACTGCATGATTTCTTTTTTGTGGGACGTAATTTTTCCTAAATGAGGTGGAGTGCACTTCATGTCGAGTGTTGGTGAACCATAATACTATGAAAAGTGAACCTCGAGACTACCGTAAACGAGCCGTACTGCATCAGACAGAAAACCGCACTTATTTAGACTAAAAAACACACTTCATTGGACAGACAAGTGCACTGCATGATTTCTTTTTTGTGGGACGTAATTTTCTTTTTTTGTGGGACGTAAATTTTCGCAAACGAGGTGGAGTGCACTTCATGTCGAGCGTTGATAACCGTAATACTATGAAAAGTGAACCTCGAGACTACCGTAAACGGGCCATACTGTATCAGACGGAAAACCGTACTTATTTAGACTAAAAGCCGCACTTCATTGGACAGACAAGTGCACTGCATGACTTTTTTTGTGGGACATAAATTTTCCCAAACGAGGTGGAGTACACTGCTTCAGACTAAAACCACATTTCATCGGACAGACAAGTGCACTGCATGATTTCTTTTTTGTAGGACGTAAATTTTTCCAAACAAGGTGGAGTGCACTTCATGTCGAGTGTTGGTGAACCGCAATACTACGAAAAGTGAACCTTGAGACTACCGTAATGATAGAGAAAAATGAACCGCAACACAATGCTGGATGAACTGCTTTTAAACAAAATCATATACATGTGCCTGAAAAACAACACAAATAAACACTGAAAAAATGCCTCCTTTTCTCGTGTCCTCTTCAAAGTGTGTGCAATGCACTTTTTTCTCATTTTTTCTGTCCAAATCTTCTCCTGCAATAAACAGCAATAGCACAACCAAACTACATCATGTATTTTCTTCAGAGTGTGTGCAGTGCACTTTTTTATTTTGTGTTCCTAGTTTTCTCCTCCAATAAAAAGTACAACGAACCACAAGGGCAGCAAATAGTGAACCACACTGCACTTTGATTCTCCCCCAATAAAAGTAAAAAAAGGTTTTCTGCGATGAACACACAAAAAAACTCCAGCGTGCCATGGATAGCACCTCGTCCCCCCATCCGGTGGCACCCACGCACTGCAGATTCCCGAACTATCTACAGGATGCTAGCTTACCGCACAGAGCGCACAAGCAAACCGCACATAAACTATGAAGCACCTCACCGATTTTTTTGTTGGGGAATGAGGAAGATCAGCTGCCTGACCTCTCCCCGTGCTTCTTGTTCTGGTCGTGTTACCGCCGCAATGAATCACCCGCAGGAATTCAGAGCACCCGAGGGGATTCAGGTACTGCTGAACCGCATGGCACGCCCAGCACGGTGGCACATCGCAGTGAGCCATGGCTTGTGCAGGGGAGGGAAGGCAGTGCAGGGAGGGGAGGGCCATGGTGGTCGTGAACAAACCATAGGAGGGCGTGATGTGCACTGCTCGCTGGATCCGGATACACTGTCATTGACCTAATTGGGCTCGAGCAAGAGGGGGAGGAAGGCAGAAGGTCGCCGTCGTTAGCCCCGTTGCACTCGTGCGCCGCGACAGCCAAGAGAGGATGAGAACCTGCAGGATATGTGAGCACCATCCATGACCACCACTCTCCATGGTGGCGCGGTGATGTGGAGGTGGGTGTTGCTCATCGGGGGTGGACCGAACCGCACCGCCAGTGGGAAGGAACGGAGCGCCCCTTCCGCGCTGCATGCCTCGTG
>NC_041390.1:397284023-397286255 GCF_002162155.2 Triticum dicoccoides | reverse complement strand
CTCCAGGGCGGCGGCTCGCACCATGAGGTTGTGGCGGAGGTGGAGTGCGGGATGGTGGGGTGATGCGTTCGGGAACGGGAGGCGCTGTGGGCGGGCATGAGAGGAGGCGCACGCGGTGGCCGATGGGCTTGGGTGCGGTGGGTGGAGCACCGACCGAGGTTAGAGGAGGCGCGGTGGCCGGGGCAGAGGAGTCATGGAGGCGCTGTCGGCGGCGGTGGAAGGAGGTAGGTGGTGGAGCCTCTAGGGGAGGTAGGAGGAGGAGTCCCTGAGCCGCAAGTCAAGGTACGGGCGGCCAGCGGCGCTTCGGGCTGCCGGCGGCGCAAGGCGGGGCGACGGAGGGGGAGTTGCTTGGGGAGAGAGAGAGAGGAGGTCGCGGGATGCGTTGGGATCTGACGCATGGATAAGTGGGATGGGTGGGTGAGTGTGAGTTTTTCTGTAGTGAATGTGCGGTCCAGTTCACGGAATGGAGTGTTATCAGAATAAGCTTGGTGTTATTATAATAAGACTCTTAAGGGGTGTTATCATAATAGACCCACCCTATATATATAATAGTACTAGATTGCTAGCAATCTGAACTCAACTACAACTCCAATTCTGATACTACTAGCCTTTCCCTCATGTATCTATACAACTGTACATGCTGCAACTTCGTACAACAATTGACTCTGCCCCGCTCGTCCTACTCTGACTCTGCCGCCCATGTTGGCGCCATATTCTTCGACAACCTGCTATCTTGCCGCATGCCTTTTGCTGTATCTTTTACCCTGGTGCTCCTTCAAAACAAATTGTTTGAGTGTAATCTATGGGTCTAATATTAAGAGTAATACTTGTGTCTTTGGACTACTGACCTTGGCAGCATGGTTACTATTTCTTATCTCTTGAACACGCTGTACTTGGATTATGATGGTTTCCTTTTTTCTCATAGCACAGGGAAGCAGAATGAGGCTGCACTCTCACAAAGACGAGGACAAGGTGTGTAGCGTTGCAATTATCTGCTACAGTTGATGCAAAATTGACTATCGTGTAACTGCAACCAACATGTGGTAGATTGGCGTCAAGTTTATACTTTTTTCTCAGTTAGCTCCAGATCATGCTGTCCGGATCCATGCTATCAATAATTATGGTTTATATTTAGACAGTGTTTGGCTGTTGTCTATTGTGTGGTTTGGTTTAGTTGCAGGCTTGCAGCTCTGGCATCTGTTCAGTCTCTATGATATTCATGCACTTTTTTCTCATTTTTTCTGTCCAAATCTTCTCCTGCAATAAACAGTAATAGCACAACCAAACTGCATCATGTATTTTCTTCAGAGTGTGTGCAGTGCACTTTTTTTTATTTTGTGTTCCTAGTTTTCTCCTCCAATAAAAAGTACAACAAACCACAAGGGCAGCAAATAGTGAACCACACTGCACTTTGATTCTCCCCCAATAAAAGTAAAAAAAGTTTTCTGCGACGAACACACAAAAAAACTCCAGTGTGCCATGGATAGCACCTCGTCCCCCCATCCGGTGGCACCCACGCACTGCAGATTCCTGAACTAACTACAGGATGCTGGCTTACCGCACAGAGCGCGCAAGCAAACCGCACGGAAACTATGAAGCACCTCGCCGATTTTTTTGTTGGGGAATGAGGAAGATCAGCTGCCTGACCTCTCACCGCGCTTCTTGTTCTGGTCGTGTTACTGCCGCGATGAATCAGCTGCAGGAATTCAGAGCACCCGAGGGGATTCAGGTACTGCTGAACCGCATGGCACGCCCAGCACGGTGGCACATCGCAGCGAGCCATGGCCTGTGCAGGGGAGGGGAGGCAGTGCAGGGAGGGGAGGGCCATGGTGGTCGTGAACAAACCACAGGAGGGCGTGATGTGCACTGCTCGCTGGATCCGGCTGCACTGCCGTTGACCCAATTGGGCTCGAGCAAGAGGGGGAGGAAGGCAGAAGGTCGCCGCCGTTGGCCCGGTTGCACTCGTGCGCCGCGACAGCCAAGAGAGGACGAGAACCTGCAGGATATGCGAGCACCATCCGTGATCACCACTCTCCATGGCAGCGCGGTGATGTGGAGGTGGGTGTTGCTCATCGGGGGTGGACCGAACCGCACCGCCAGTGGGAAGGCAGGGAGCACCCCTTCCGCGCTGCATGCCTCGTGGAGCCGGACTGCAGCTCCGCCCGCCGTTTCTTCGTCGTCAGGGAGTCGACGGTGGCCGGCGCACGTGGCGTGGGAGCCCGACAAGGAAGA
>NC_041390.1:397265074-397283696 GCF_002162155.2 Triticum dicoccoides | reverse complement strand
GGGGCCTGGGGACCATGGTGCGGCGGAGATCGGCCGCTCCAGGGCGGCGGCTCGCACCATGAGGTCGCGGCGGAGGTGGAGTGCGGGATGGTGGGGTGATGCGTTCGGGAACGGGAGGCGCTGTGGGCGGGCATGAGAGGAGGCGCGCGCGGTGGCCAATGGGCTTGGGTGCGGTGGGTGGAGCGCCGGCCGGGGTTAGAGGAGGCGCGGCGGCCGGGGGCAGAGGAGTCATGGAGGCGTTGTCGGCGGCGGTGGAAGAAGGTAGGTGGTGGAGCCGCTAGGGGAGGTAGGAAGAGGAGTCCCCGAGCCGCAAGTCGTGGTACGGGCGGCCGGCGGCGCGGCGCTTCGGGCTACCGGCGGCGCAAGGCGGGGCGACGGAGGGGGAGTTGCTTGGGGAGAGAGAGAGGAGGTCGCGGGATGTGGTGGGATCTGACGAATGGATAAGTGGGATGGGTGGGTGAGTTTTTCTGTAGTGAATGTGCGGTCCAGTTCACGGAATGGAGTGTTATCAGAATAAGCTTGGTGTTATTAGAATAAGACTCTTAATGGGTGTTATCATAATAGACCCACCCTATATATATAATAGTACTAGATTGCTAGCAATCTGAACTCAACTACAACTCCAATTCTGATACTACTAGCCTTTTCCTCATGTATCTATACAACTGTACATGCTGCAGCTTCATACAACAATTGACTCTGCCCCGCTCGTCCTACTCTGACTCTGCCGCCCATGTTGGCGCCATATTCTTCGACAACCTGGTATCTTGCCGCATGCCTTTTGCTGTATCTTTTACCCTGGTGCTCCTTCAAAACAAATTGTCTGAGTGTAAGCTATGGGTCTAATATTAAGAGTAATACTTGTGTCTTTGGACTACTGACCTTGGCAGCACGGTTACTATTTCTTAGCTCTTGAACACGCTGTACTTGGATTATGATGGTTTCCTTTTTTCTCATGGCACGGGGAAGCAGAATGAGGCTTCACTCTCACAAAGACGAGGACAAGGTGTGTAGCGTTGCAATTATCTGCTACAGTTGATGCAAAATTGACTGTCGTGTAACTGCAACCAACATGTGGTAGTTTGGCGTCAAGTTTATACTTTTTTCTTAGTTAGCTCCTGATCATGTTGTCCGAATCCGTGCTATCAATAATTATGGTTTATATTTAGACAGTGTTTGGCTATTGTCTATTGTGTGGTTTGGTTTAGTTGCAGGCTTGCAGCTCTGGCATCTGTTCAGTCTCTATGATATTTATGTCGTATACTATTTCTCTGGAGTTCGGCAAAGTTGCAGCTTTAGTCATTCAACAATTGCATGTTTGTTTCGTTCTGAAATTTATGGTGTCATCCACTAGATGAATTGCATCATGGACATAGCTTTCAAGAATCGACTTGGGCCTGGGTGGTTGGTCAAGGAAAATTGATTGGTTGGACTTTTGCAACCAACTGGCTTTACAAAGCCATAAGCTAACCAAAGGGAGAAAATGAGAAGCAGAAGTTGCAAAAACTAAGCTGCCGCGTAGTGTAAATTTCAAAGTAGGCGAGCCCCCAACTTCAGCAATGCATTTTTAGCGGTCCCCTTGATGTTGTGTGGTATTTACCCACCTTTGCCACTAGCAATTCAAAAAATGATTCGTTCTATCCCCACCCAGCGATGTTCCTCCACAAGAGGAGGCCTCGTCCTCGCAAAGAAAAAAAACTGCTCGATCCCCTCGACTCGAGCGACAGCTAGGGTTCCTATCTGGCGCCGCTGTCAGCACTGTTCCTCCACTGCCGCACGGCCAGCCGCTGGCGCCGCCTACCGCGTCCGCCGCCCCGCTGCTACCTCCTTTCACCTCTACTGCCCACTGGACCTCCTTCTTCCTCAAGTACATGCATGGACCATCGGACCAGCAAGGGTCGCTGCCCCTCCACCGACGCGCGCTCCGCCGCCGGCGCCGCCTCCAATTCATGTGAATTGATGTAAAATGGACTGCATATTGCTTGTCAAATTGTTGAACCGTGGATGATTTTTTTCTTTGTTGGTAGTGACCCAATTCATGTGAATTGATGAACCGTGGATGGTTTTTGATATATTGGTACATATTGCTTGTCAAATTGTTGTATATTGATGTAAACTAGACTGCATATTGTCGTATGTTGCTGTATAATGACTGGTTTATTAATGAATACTTGTTGCATTTTGATGTACATTGAACGGTTTCTTGTGGCAGATTGCCATGTAATTGCTTGTTGGATCATATATATTGATAGCATGAACAATATTCGTAGTAGGATCACTGCATTATGGTCAATTTTCATATAAGCATATTCACTTAGGCCTCTCCGCCAAATCTACAGTTTCACAGTCATTTTAACCAAACAGCCTCCAGCTTCTCCACAACTACTTTTCACAACTGCTTCTCCACAACTGCTTTTTCACAACGGCTTTCAAGAATCTACAGCTCAACCAAACACAACCTGAGTATATAAGTATCGTGTTCCCTCCTTTGGCAGAGTTGAGGTTATTGAGGAGAATACAACAGTTCAACTATTGAAGGTGACCACATGATTTATGTCTGCACATAATATATAACTGATAAGTGAAGGATGATACACAAGTCGACACAGGACCTTTTTTCACACTCAGGTGATAAACCATTAGATCATGCTCGAAGGGACAGGATGAATGTGCATGTGATGCCTAGCTCTTCCACCAAGAAATATTCAAAAAAAAAACCTTGCTATATTCTTAAGGACAACGCTAACGCCCACACGTGTGATGGGAGCGAAACCCGCCACACACCCTACAACACACGGACCGCGCCATGTCACCGTATGCATGCATGCATTGGAAATCTTTTTGGATTTCCAGTTTTTAAAATGTTTTATCTCTTAAATGAAAAATCTTATTGAAGATCCGTTTTCACCATTAAATCCCTTGTGACGAGATCTTCGAAACTTGATCTTATATCAATATGTTTCGACGACTTTTTTTTTGGGTTAAAAGTTGCCATGTCTATTGCACATGAATTGCCATGGTGTTTACACTGAAGTTGCCATGATATATTTTAGCTTTTTTCTTCTACATTTAAAAGTAAATTTTGACATATTATAAAATAGGGAATTAAGAAACTAGACTTGCCATGAACCATAAACTAAAGTTGCCATGATACATGCACTTCAAATTACCATGGTTCACACAAAAAATACTTTTCATGGTCAAAGTACTGGAATTGCCATAATCAAAATACTAAAATTGCCACATGGCAACTTTAGTTTAAGCATTATGGCAATACAGTGCAAACGTCATGGCAACTTTTGGGGAAAAAATTCATCGAAATATATCAACATGGGTCTAGTTTTGAAGATCTCGTCGAGATGGATTTAGTGGTGAAAACAGATTTTTAATTGGATTTTTTAATTAGGAGATAAAACATGTTGTTGTGTCGCGCGCGTCGCCACGGTGCAGTCGCGTACGACACGATGGAGTTACGCGTTGCAAAAACTACCATCCGAGTGTGCCGATATTCTAGGTCGTCCGGCTTCCCAGTTAATTCATGCGGCCATTATAACCTTAGGGCATGTTTGGTTCCTTGGCTTGAATCTGCATCGCACCCGCCATGCAAGTTTCTCCATGTTTGGTAGGCTGCACGTCTCACTGGGCCAGACCCGACTGATGCAAAATCGGGCTCTCAGCCAGGCCGAGCGGAAACGCAGGGATCGACTGTTTCTGCAAGCCAGGCCTGTGCCTGCACCCGCTAATGCAAAGTCGTCGTATTCCCCACCCCCTGCTCTCGCTGCCGCTCTATCCTCTGGTGTGACGCATTTGGATCTCGCTGTCCCGCCGCCCATCTCCCTTCACCGCCGCATGTCCTCGCCGGTGGCAAGGTACAACTCTCCTCCCCCCTCCTCCAGTCCCAAGCTCTGACCCCTCCCTTCCGTCCCCAGCATTTAGCGACCTGCACGCCATCGCTCACCGCCGACCGCCCGATCTGACTGTGAGAGCAAGCATGGGACTCCGGCGGTGCGTCCACATGCACGCGCGCACCGGCCGGGTGCTCGCGGCTGCTTGCACAATCTGGTTGTGAGAGCTGTTGCTTGCTCGATCCATGCATGTGAGCAAGCAAGGGATCTGTGTGTTGTGCCCTTACCGGCGAGGAAGGCTTGGCCATTGTAGATCATGTGGACCATGTGCTTGAGCAACTCGATGTCATGCTTGGTTTGGCCGCTGGCCTTGTATAGGCCTAATCTGGCTGTGAGGGCTGTCTATGGATTAGAGATGATTCTGCATATTTGTTCTGTTAACTCCACCAATAATTTGTGCATATCTTTTTATTTTGATTTGATCAGGAGGAAGAAGAACAAGAGATCATCTAGCCAGAGGAAGAGGAACAAGCGAGAGAGAAGCTAGTTTTGTTTTGTATTCGTGCTGTTAGGATCAAGAGATCATCTAGCTAGAATAGATGGACAGTAAAAGAAGTGTCTTTGGGGGGCTATCTGTTCCGTTTATGTATGCTAAATATAGGATCTCATGAATGCTGACAATGGAATACACATAGAAGTACATGGATTTTCATTTGTTCCCCTATTTAGCTGCCTCTTTGATTGAAAGGATGTTCATACGAAATTTACAGATTCAGAATATTATGATTTCTTATCTGTGTTTTATCATGTTCTTTTACTTCAACCGGCAAAGATATCTGAATGGAGTGCATATCGCCAAAACAATCTTCTAATTATTTTACATACATGTACAAGCATCTAGAATCAAATTCCACATCTATCATATTGTTTGATCTCATGCAGCTACCAAACAACATCTAGGGTAAGCATGGCCCATATCATGCAAGTACACCAAACACACATCTCAACTCCTACTTGCATCAGCTCAACCAGGCCAGCCCCAACCAAGCTCCTTCATGCGACGCAGGCTGGATGCACCCAGGGAACCAAACACACCCTTAGTCTCTTTAACCTTTCGATCGCGCCCCACAACACAACAAGCACACCCACAACAACACATACGGAGAGGATATCTAGCGGCTCCCCAATGGAGTTCGGCGTGCATCAAGTGGAGACTCACATGAGGGAGATGGATCTCCCTGTGATGTAAACCATCGACCAAGCTGTGGTGGATGCTAACTCTTGAGCACTGCGTTGGATTTCCCCGAAGAGGAAGGGATGATGCAGCAAAGTAGTGTAAGTATTTCCCTCAGTTTTTGAGAACCAAGGTATCAATCCAGTAGGAGGCTACGCTCGAGTCCCTCGTACCTACACAAAAACAATAGCTCAACGCAACCAACATGCTTAGGGGTTGTCAATCCCTTCACGGTCACTTACGAAAGTGAGATCTGATAGAGATGATAAATAATATTTTTTGGTATTTTTGGTATTGAGATGCAAAGTAAATAAAGTAAAAGCAAATCAATAATAAAGTGATGGAGATTGATATGATGAGAAAGAGACCCAGGGGCCATAGGTTTCACTAGTGGCTTCTATCAAGAGCATAAGTATTCTACGGTGGGTGAACAAATTACTGTTGAGAAATTGACAGAATTTAGCATAGTTATGAGAATATCTAGGTATGATCATGTATATAGGCATCACATCCGAGACAAGTAGACCGAAACGATTCTGCATCTACTACTATTACTCCACTCACCGACCGCTATCCAGCATGCATCTAGAGTATTAAGTTAAAAACAGAGTAACGCCGTAAGCAAGATGACATGATCTAGAGGGACAGTTTCATGCAATATGATAAAAATCCCATCTTGTTATCCTCGATGGCAATGATACAATACGTGCCTTGCTGCCCCTTCTATCACTGGGAAAGGACACCGCAAGATCGAACCCAAAGCTAAGCACTTCTCCCATGGCAAGAACAACCAATCTAGTAGGCCAAACCAAACTGATAATTCAAAGAGACTTGCAAAGATAACCAATCATACATAAAAGAATTCAGAGAAGATTAAAATATTATTCATAGATAGACTTGATCATAAACCCACAATTCATCGGTCTCAACAAACACACCGCAAAAAGAAGATTACATCGAATAGATCTCCACGAGAGAGGGGGAGAACATTGTATTGAGATCCAAAAAGAGAGAACAAGCCATCTAACTACTAGCTATGGACCCGTAGGTCTGAAGTAAACTACTCACACTTCATCGGAGGGGCTTGGATGATGATGTAGAAGCCCTCCGTGATCGATGCCTCCTCGGGCGGAGCTCCGGAACAGGCCCCAAGATGGGATCTCGTGGATACAGAAAGCTGCGGTGGTGAAATTAGGTTTTTGGCTCCGTCCCCGATCGTTTGGGGGTACGTGGATATATATAGGAGGAAGAAGTACGTCGGTGGAGCTTCGAGGGGCCCACGAGGCTGGGGGCGCGCCCTAGGGGGGTGCCCCCTACCCTCGTGACCACCTCGTGGCTTTCTTGACGGAGGGTCCAAGTCTCCTGGATCTTATCTGATGAGAAAATCACGTTTCCGAAGGTTTCATTCCGTTTGGACTCTGTTTGATATTCCTGTTCTTCGAAACCCTAAAACAGGCAAAAAACAGCAATTCTGGGCTGGGCCTCTGGTTAATAGGTTAGTCCCAAAAATAATATAAAAGTGGATAATAAAGCCCACTAGTGTCTAAAATAGTAGATAATATAGCATGGAGCAATCAAAAATTATAGATACGTTGGAGACGTATCAAGCATCCCCAAGCTTAATTCCTACTCGTCCTTGAGTAGGTAAATGATAAAGACAGAATTTTTGATGCGGAGTGCTACTTGGCATAATATCAATGTAAATCTTCTTAATTGTGGTATGAATATTAAGATTCGAAATATTCAAGACAAAACTTCATATTGATATAAAAATAATAATACTTCAAGCATACTAACAAAGCAATTATGTCTTCTCAAAATATCATGGCCAAAGAAAGTTATCCTTATAAAATCATATAGTCTGGCTATGCTCTATGTTCACCACACAAAGTATTTAAATCATGCACAACCCCGATGACAAGCCAAGCAATTGTTTCATACTTTTGACATTTTCAAAACTTTTTCGATCTTCACGCAATACATGAGCGTGAGCCATGGATATAGCACTATAGGTGGAATAGAATGATGGTTGTGGAGAAGACAAAAAGGGAGAAGATAGTCTCACATCAACTAGGCGTATCAACGGGCTATGGAGATGCCCATCAATAGATATCAATGTGAGTGAGTAGGGATTGCCATGCAACGGATGCACTAGAGCTATAAGTATATATGAAAGCTCAAAAGAAACTAAATGGGTGTGCATCCAACTCGCTTGCTCATGAAGACCTAGGGCATTTTGAGGAAGCCCATCATTGGAATATACAAGCCAAGTTCTATAATGAAAAATTCCCACTAGTATATGAAAGTGACATAATGAGAGACTCTCTATCATGAAGATCATGGTGCTACTTTGAAGCACAAGTGTGGTAAAAGGATAGTAACATTGCCCCTTCTCTCTTTTTCTCTCATATTTTTTTATTTGGAACTTTCTCTTTTTTATGGCCTCTTTTTTTATTTTATTTTCGTCCAGAGTCTCATCCCGACTTGTGGGGGAAGCATAGTCTCCATCATCCTTTCCTCACTGGGACAATGCTCTAATAATGATGATCATTACACTTTTATTTACTTACAACTCATGAATTATAACTCGATTCTTAGAAAAAAATATGAGTCTATATGAATGCCTCCGGTGGTGTACCGGGATATGCAATGAATCAAGAGTGACATGTATGAAAGAATTATGAATGGTGGTTTTGCCACAAAAATGATGTCAATGTTGGAAATATGCCCTAGAGGCAATAATAAATTGATTATTATTATATTTCCTTGTTCATGATAATCGTTTATTATCCATGCTAGAGTTGTATTGATAGGAAACTCAGATACATGTGTGGATACATAGACAACACCATGTCCCTAGTAAGCCTCTAGTTGAGTAGCTCGTTGATCAATAGATGGTTACGGTTTCCTGACCATGGACATTGGATGTCGTTGATAACGGGATCACATCATTAGGAGAATGATGTGATGGACAAGACCCAATCCTAAGCATAGCACTAGATCGTGTAGTTCGTATGCTAAAGCTTTTCTAATGTCAAGTATCATTTCCTTAGACCATGAGATTGTGCAACTCCCGGATACCGTAGGAGTGCTCTGGGTGTACCAAACATCACAACGTAACTGGGTGACTATAAAGGTGCACTACGGGTATCTCCGAAAGTGTCTGTTGGGTTGGCGCGAATCGAGATTGGGATTTGTCACTCCGTGTAAACAGAGAGGTATCTCTGGGCCCACTCAGTAGGACATCATCATAATGTGCACAATGTGATCAAGGAGTTGATCACGGGATGATGTGTTACGGAACGAGTAAAGAGACTTGCCGGTAACGAGATTGAACAAGGTATAGGGATACCGACGATCGAATCTCGGGCAAGTACAATACCGCTAGACAAAGGGAATTGTGTACGGGATTGATTAAGTCCTTGACATCATGGTTCATCCGATGAGATCATCGTGGAACATGTGGGAGACAACATGGGTATCCAGATCCCGCTGTTGGTTATTGACCGGAGAACGTCTCGGTCATGTCTGCATGTCTCCCGAACCCGTAGGGTCTACACACTTAAGGTTCGATGACGCTAGGGTTGTAAAGGAAGTTTGTATGTGGTTACCGAATGTTGTTAGGAGTCCCGGATGAGATCCCGGACGTCACGAGGAGTTCCGGAATGGTCCGGAGGTAAAGATTTATATATGGGAAGTCCTGTTTTGGTCACCGGAAAGGTTTCGGGGTTTATCGGTAATGTACTGGGACCACTGGGAGGGTCCCGGGGGTCCACCAAGTGGGGCCACATGCCCCGGAGGCTTGCATGGGCCAAGGGTGGTGAGGGACCAGCCCCTAAGTGGGCTGGTGCACCTCCCACAAGGCCCAAGGGGCAGCTAGGAGAAAAAAAGGAGGAAACCCTAGGCTTAGATGGGCCTAAGGCCCACCCTAGGGGGCGCCTCCCTCTCTCCCCTCTTGGCCGCCCCTTGTTTCCCATCTAGGGCTGCCGCCCCCCCTATGGGTGGGAACCCTAGAGGGGGCGCACCCTCCTCCCTCTCCCCTATATATAGTGAGGCCTAGGGCTGCCCATAACACGCGATTCGATCTCTCGTTGGTGCAGCCCTGCATCTCTTCTTCCTCCTCTTCTGTGGTGCTTGGCGAAGCCCTGCAGGATAGCCACGCTCCTCCACCACCACCACGCCGTTGTGCTGCTGCTGGATGAAGTCTTCCTCAACCTCTCCCTCTCTCCTTGCTGGATCAAGGCATGGGAGACGTCACCGGGCTGTACGTGTGTTGAACGCGGAGGTGCCGTGCGTTCGGCACTTGGTCATCGGTGATTTGGATCACGACGAGTATGACTCCATCAACCCCGTTCACTTGAACGCTTCCGCTTAGCGATCTACAAGGGTATGTAGATGCACTCTCCTTCCCCTCGTTGCTGGTTTCTCCATAGATAGATCTTGGTGACACGTAGAAAAAATTTTGAATTTCTGCTACGTTCCCCAACAGTCAACTACATGATCATGCTAGTAATATGACAATGATGGAGCGTGTCATAATGAAAGGAACGGTGGAAAGTTGCATGGCAATATATCTCGGAATGGCTATGGAAATACCATGATAGGTAGGTATGGTGGATGTTTTGAGGAAGATATTTGGTGGGTCTATGATACCGGCGAAAAGTGCGCGGTATTAGAGAGGCTAGCAATGGCGGAAGGAAGGAAAGTGTGTATAATCCATGGACTCAACATTAGTCATAAAGAACTCATATACTTATTGCAAAAATCTAGAAGTTATCAAAGCAAAGTATTACGCGCATGCTCCTAGGGGGATAGATTGGTAGGAAAAGACCATCGCTCGTCCCCGACCGCCACTCATAAGGAAGACAATCAATAAATAAATCATGCTCCGAGTTCATCACATAACGGTTCACCATACGTGCATGCTACAGGAATCACAAACTTTAACACAAGCATTTCTCAAATTCACAACTACTCAACTAGCATGACTCTAATATCACCATCCTCATATCTCAAAACATTTATCAAGCATCAAATTCTTCTTAGTATTCAACACACTCATACGAAAGTTTTATCATTAATCTTGCATACCAAGCATATTAGGATTTTAAGCAAATTACCATGCTATTAAGACTCTCAAAATAATCTAAGTGAAGCATGAGAGATCAATAGTTTCTATAAAACAAATCCACCACCGTGCTCTAAAAGATATAGGTGAAGCACTAGAGCAATATTATATAACTCAAAAGATATAAGTGAAGTACATAGAGTATTCTATCAAATTCTAAATCATGTATGGCTCTCTCAAAAGGTGTGTACAGCAAGGATGATTGTGGTAAACTAATAAGCAAATACTCAAATCATAAAAGACGCTCCAAGCAAAACACATATCATGTGGTGAATAAAAATATAGCTCCAAGTAAAGTTACCGATAGAAGTAGATGAAAGAGGGGATGCCTTCCGGGCCAGCCCCAAGCTTTGGCTTTTAGGTGTCCTTAGATTATCTTGGGGGTGCCATGGGCAACCCAGCTTAGGCTCTTGCCACTCCTTGTTCCATAATCCATCAAATCTTTACCCAAAACTTGAAAACTTCACAACACAAAACTTAAAGTAGAAAACTCGTGAGCTCCGTTAGCGAAAGGAAACAAAAGACCACTTCAAGGTACTGTAATAAAATCATTCTTTATTTATATGGGTGTTAAACCTACTGTATTCCAACTTCTCTATGGATTATAAACTATTTTACTAGCCATAGATTCATCAAAATAAGCAAACAACACACGAAAAACAGAATCTGTCAAAAACAGAACAGTCTGTAGTAATCTGTAGCTAGCGCAAGATATGGAACCCCAAAAATTCTAAAATAAATTGCTGGACGTGAGTAATTTATCTATTAATAATCCGCAAAACGAATTAACTAAATAACACTTTCCAAATAAAAATGACAGCAGTTCCCGTGAGCGTTAAAGTTTCTATTTTTTACAGCAAGTTCAACAAGACTTTCCCCAAGTCTTCCGAACGGTTCTACTTGGCACGAACACTAATTAAACACAAAAAACACAACCAAAACAGAGGCTAGATAATTTATTTATTACTAAACAGGAGCAAAAAGCATGGAATAAAAATAAAATTGGGTTGCTTCCCAACAAGCGCTATCCTTTAACGCCCCTAGCTAGGCATAACAAGCAAGAATAGATCTAGGTATTGCCATCTTTGGTAGGCAATCCATAAGTGGCTCTCATGATAGATTCATATGATAATTTTATTTTCTTTCTAGGGAAGTGTTCCATGCCCTTCTTTAATGTAAATTGAAATCTAATATTCACTTCCTTCATATCAATAATTGCACCAACTGTTCTAAGGAAAGGTCTACCGAGAATAATAGGGCAAGAAGGATTGCAATCTATATCAAGAACGATCAAATCTACGGGCACATAATTCCTATTAGCAACAATAACAACATCATTAATTCTTCCCATAGGTTTCTTAATAGTGGAATCCGCAAGATGCAAGTTTAGAGAGCAATCATCAAAATCACGGAAATCTAGTAAATCACACAAAGTTTTGGGAATAGTAGAGACACTAGCACCCAAATCACACAAAGCATAAAACTCATAATTTTTAATTTTAATTTTAATAGTTGGTTCCTACTCATCATAAAGTTTTCTAGGGATAGAAACTTCCAATTCATGTTTTTCTTCATAAGATTGCATCAGGGCATCAACGATATGTTTAGTAAACGCTTTATTTTGACTATAAGCGCGAGGAGATTTTAGCACGGATTGCAACAAGGAAATACAATCAATCAAAGAGGAATTTTCATAGTTAAATTCCTTGAAATCCATAATAGTGGGTTTAGCAACATCTAGGGTTTTAATTTCTTCAATCCCACTTTTATCAAATTTAGCATCAAGATCAACAAATTCCGAATTCTTAGAACGCCTTCTAGGTAAAGGTGGATCATATTCAGTCCCATCATCATCAAGATTCATATTGCAAAACAAAGATTTAATAGGGGACACATCAATAACTTTTAGATCTTCATCATTATTTTCATAGGAATCCGGTTTAGCGGCCATCTTATTGACTAAGGTAGCTTGCATATCCGAAATTTCAGCAGTTAATTTTTCAAGATGGGCAATTTGGGATCTTATACCATCAAATTCTTTAGACATATCATCGAGCTCTTTATTCATATAATTCATGAAACTTTTTTGTTCCTTAAGCTCATTTCTAAAGAATTTATTATGCTCAAATTGCAAAACCATAAACTTCCTGATGTTGTTTTCGATCTCCTCTAACCTTTTTAGGTGAAGATCACCAAATCTAGGTAGAGCCATCGCGACAAACAAGCAATCCAACACACGAGCAAACAAAGAGTAAACTGGCAAAAGAGGCAAATAGAGAGGGAGGATAGAGAGAGAGGGCGAATAAAACGGCAAAGGTGAAGTGGGGGAGAGGAAAGCGAGAGGCAAATGGCAAATAATGTAATGCGGGAGATAGGGATTGTGATGGGTACTTGGTATGTTGACTTTTGCGCAGACTCCCCGGCAACGGCGCCACAAATTCTTCTTGCTACCTCTTGAGCACTGCGTTGGATTTCCTCGAAGAGGAAGGGATGATGCAGCAAAGTAGCGTAAGTATTTCCCTTAGTTTTTGAGAACCAAGGTATCAATCCAGCAGGAGGCTACGCTCGAGTCCCTCGTACCTACACAAAAACAATAGCTCAATGCAACCAACGCTCTTAGGGGCACGGTCACTTACGAAAGTGAGATCTGATAGAGATGATAAATAATATTTTTTGGTATTTTTGGTATAGAGATGCAAAGTAAATAAAGTAAAAGCAAAGTAAAAGCAAAGCAATAATAAAGTGATGGAGATTGATATGATGAGAAAGAGACCCGGGGGGCATAGGTTTCACTAGTGGCTTCTCTCAAGAGCATAATTATTCTACGGTGGGTGAACAAATTACTGTTGAGCAATTGACAGAATTGAGCATAGTTATGAGAATATCTAGGTATGATCATGTATATAGGCATCACGTCCGAGACAAGTAGACCGAAACGATTCTGCATCTACTACTATTACTCCACTCAGCGACCGCTATCCAGCATGCATCTAGAGTATTAAGTTAAAAACAGAGTAATGCCTTAAGCAAGATGACATGATGTAGAGGGATAGTTTCATGCAATATGATAAAAAAAACCATCTTGTTATCCTCGATGGCAACGATACAATGCGTGCCTTGCTGCCCCTTCTGTCACTGGGAAAGGACACCGCAAGATCGAACCCAAAGCTAAGCACTTCTCCCATGGCAAGAACAACCAATCTAGTAGGCCAAACAAAAAGGATAATTCGAAGAGACTTGCAAAGATAACCAATCATACATAAAAGAATTCAGAGAAGATTAAAATATTATTCATAGATAGACTTGATCATAAACCCACAATTCATCAGTCTCAACAAACACACCGCAAAAAGAAGATTACATCAATTAGATCTCCACGAGAGAGGGGGAGAACATTGTATTGAGATAAAAAAGAGAGAAGAAGCCATCTAGCTACTAGCTATGGACCCGTAGGTCTGAAGTAAACTACTCACACTTCATCGGAGGGGCTTGGATGATGATGTAGAAGCCCTCCGTGATCGATGCCTCCTCCGGCGGAGCTTCGGAACAGGCCCCAAGATGGGATCTCGTGGATACAAAAAGTTGCGCCGGTGGAATTAGGTTTTTGGCTCCGTCTCCGATCATTTGGGGGTACATGGATATATATAGGAGGAATAAGTACGTCGGTGGAGCTTCGAGGGGCCCACGAGGCAGGGGGTGCGCCCCGGGGGGGGGGGCGCCCCCTACCCTCGTGACCACCTCGTGGCTTTCTTGACGGAGGGTCCAAGTCTCCTGGATCTTATCTAATGAGAGAATCACGTTTTCGAAGGTTTCATTCCGTTTGGACTCTGTTTGATATTCCTGTTCTTCGAAACCCTAAAACAGGCAAAAACAACAATTCTGGGCTGGGCCTCCGGTTAATAGGTTAGTCCCAAAAATAATATAAAAGTGGATAATAAAGCCCAATAATGTCTAAAACAGTAGATAATATAGCATGGAGCAATCAAAAATTATAGATACGTTGGAGACGTATTAGTGGAGGGCTACATCAACACCGTGGAGCACTTGCTTGCTTGGGACAAGTACAAAGTGGTCGGCATCGACCTCCAATACACCGACGGTCATCCCGGGATAGATCAGAAGGTTGTCGTCGCCCAATTGTGCGTGCTCCATCATGTCCTCATCTACCAATATTGCATGTCCACAAAGCCTTGTGACCATTTTGCCAGGTTTGCCAACAGCACCAACTACATGTTCGCTACGATGGAAACCACCAACAATGTAAAAGCGCTCAAGGTTACGGGCTTGGCCTGCAAGAACCTTGTCGAAATCCGTGGCCACTACATGTTCTAGGGCAGCACAAAGAAGGACACCCTGGTTGAACTCGCCTCGGCCATCATCGACCCCTACTACGAAAATATGAAGCAGGATGCCAAGGGAAAAAATCCCATATCCTGGCACAGAGCCTGGACGCCAAAACTGTATGAAGCTCACCTCAAGTTTGCTGCCAAGAACGTGTACGCATGCTACGAGATGCACATGCGGATCGTTGACATGAGGGAGTGCCTTCTTCCCTTAACCGATGAGGGGTCAAGCCACCAGCGGAGTAGTGGTGACAAGCGTCACAAGAAGAAGTAGATGATGATCAGATGATTGTTTATCATAGTTAATTATGTATGTACTAGTTTACTTTGGTGTGTGCAAATGTCATGTGTGTACTAGCCACCTATGTAATTGGGTGTTTAATTTGGTTGTGCAATCATATCCTTATAAGTACATATGTTGTTGTTCTGTATGCAATCACATCGCACACAGACCATACTAGGAAAACTGTCGATGATGAATTCATTAATCGTTGACAATTGTATACCAGAAAGCGTTTGCCCACAACACACAAAACTTATTAGCAGCAACCATCTGTGTTATTATCGGTCTTCGCACACATTTCTGATTACGGACCTGTTTGTCATGTATCACACATATCTTGTTAAGTCGAACCGTTTATGTTCTCTTGGCTCAACACAAACAGTTCATCGGAGTGAACTGTATGCCCTCTATTGCACACACCTTGATCTGGCTGACCGTTTCAGTTGTGTTGCCTAAATATCGCACACACCTTCATCTGGCTAACCGTTTCTGTTGTTATGCTCACCGTAAACAGTTCATTGGAGTGAAATGTATGCCACACATAGCACACACAACTATAATCTGAATCGTGTTTGATGTATCCGACATCGCAAACGTTTCGTATCATTTTTGACGGTTTTATTACATCACCGTTTGCAATTCATGCATCACACACAGTTTCGTTGAAGGGTCTCTGATTGTAGTGTCACGTTAGCAGCATCCTGCAGTAGTGTTGGGTGAAATTTTCTTGTGCAAACTTAAATCCCGTGGAAAATCTACATCACCCTTTGGATGACGGGGATAACAGGGAAAAGACAAACCAGGAAACAAAAAAACCCCAATAGAAAGGCACTCAGTTCCACAGGCCATGGCGCAACTGCTTTAGGTGAGCATCTTCGGGACGGTCGCTGCATCAATCGTCATTGTATTGTCACCGCCGCTCAGCCATCGTTTGTGGAGAATCTGAAAATATGTTGAGCACCAAGGCAACAATAGCACATGCGTCTGGGATGGGAAGCATCGTCGCCGAACATGACGAGATCTGTGAGACCGTGCCGACAGTCGGGGGTAGACAGATTCCAAGCTTTGCTAGGCACAGATCCTTTGGTGGCTGCCATCTTTTAGATTCATGGTTGATGTGGTGGGAGCAGTGGTTCTAGGCGAAGGGGAGCTCGAGAGAAGGAGGAGGAAGTCCACTGGGCCATTACAGTCGCTGTCACATAAGGGGAGGGGACAGACAATCGTCTCATAGTTGCGAGAGCGAGACAGACAAGGCTCCTTCCCCGACCAGTGGAGGCGTGGAAATCTCAGTCGGGAAAAGGCCGCGAAAGGGTCGGGATCCCTCCCCTTCGTTGGAAACCAAATGCAGCGGTAGGCTCTCGTGGCTCGAATTGACTCGGGGTTATCCCACCATGAGAAAGGAGGGGGATCATGGGAGGAACTATGGTTACCAAATGAGCCCTCAAATGGGGGACCTCCTAACTGACACATTCTGCGCTAGACAGACAAAGCTCATAGGTTAGTCTCCGCTGGGCCGGCCCATGCAGGAGCAACAAACTATGTAAAAAGTGAAAGTGCTAGTGATCGACTAGAGGGGGGTGAATAGGTGATTTTTATGAAAGTCTTCAAAACATGGAAGTTTCGAAGACAAACGATAGAAACAAACCTATTACCATGCAGCGGAAGGTAGACTACACTAGGCATGCCATAGTCAAGTATTCAAAGAAGTGAAAGCACAACGACTAATAGCAGCTAGGCAGTATAGATCAGGGCGGAAGATAGTATGAAGCCAATCAAAACGAGCAGTTACATAGTGAAGACAAAAAGATAATGCAAACAGGCAATGACTTTACAAGGACCAACTGCAAATAAAGAGATGGGAAGGATAGAACCAGTGGCTCATTGAGGACAATGATTTGTTGGACCAGTTCCAATTGTTGTGACAACTGTACATCTGGTTAGGGAGGCTGAGGTTCAACTCAGAAGACCGCATCTTCACCTTATTCCCCTTGAGCTAAGGACACCCAGTCCTCGCCCAATCACTCTGGTAAGTCTTCAAGGTAGACTTCCAAACCTTCACAGACTTCGTTCACCGGCGATCCACAATGACTCTTGGATGCTCAGAACGCGACGCCTAACCAGCTGGAGGATTCACAGTCCTCAAGTGTAATAAGTCTTCAGATCAACAGACAGGAAGACTTCAGTGATGCCTAACACTCTTTGGCTCTGGGTGTTTAGGGCTTTGTCCTCGCAAGGATTTCTCTCAAAGGCTTTGAGGTGGGTTGCTCTCAAACGACAAAAGTCATGCACTAACTCTGAGCAGCCGAACAATTTATGGTGTAGGGGGTGGGATATTTATAGCCACTAGGCAACCCAACCTGATTTGTCCGAAATGACCTTGGGTCACTAAGGAACTGACACGTGTTCCAACGGTCAGATTTCAAACACACACAACAACTTTACTTGACCTACATGCAAAGCTGACTTATCCAGCTCTGGATAAGATTTGCTCTCATTGTCTTCGCTCGAAGACATAGGATTTTGGTTAAGCATCACTTCAGTCATTCTGACTAGTTCACTTGGACCCCACTTAATATATGGTGGTTCCTATGACTCAACAAAGAAGAAAAGGAAACAACGAAACAACTAAGTCTTCGCGCTCCATAGTCTTCACGCGATGTCTTCTCTTGTCATAGTCTTCAATGTGAATACCTTCACATACCACCTTTGTCTTCAATGTCTTCATACATTTTTAGGGGTCATTTCCGGTAGGTAAACCAAATCAATGAGGGACTACTACTTGTGTTATCCTGCAATTCTCACAAACACATTAGTTCCTCAACCAAGTTTGTCGTCAATACTCCAAAACCAACTAGCACTACTAGGGAAAAGCCTATACACAGAATCTTACCAGTAGCGCTGTACAAAATCAAACGCTACTGCTACTTAGTAGCAGCGCACGTAAATAAACCGCGCTACTACTATGACTTTTGCAGTAGCGCGTACTGGCGAAAAGCGCTGCTGCTACGTTTGAACTGGGCGCGCATGGCTAGCCCAACCTAGCAGTAGCGCGTATACTGGCCCAGCGCTACTGCTACTCTCCTTAGCTGTAGCGCGCTTACGTGTAAGGTGTTGCTGCTACCGGAAATAAAATAAAGTGAAAAACAAGTAGAAAAGTAAATAAAAATGGAAGAAATAGAAAAGGGAGAAAAGGAGAAAGGAATAGCAGTAGCGGGTTTCAGGAAACGCGCTATAGCTAACTTAGCTATAGCGCGTGTTCGGAAACGCGCTACCGTTACGCTTCACTTAAACAGCGGTTTCCCTCGGCCCCCCGGCCACCACTTCTTCCCCAAATCCCTCGCCCTCGCCGCCATCGCCCCACTTCGTCGCCGTCTCCTGCCGGCGTGGACGCCCGCAACCTCACCGTCTCCCCTCGAGGCCGCCGTCATCCTCACCACCGCCGCCCGATGCCGCCCTCAGCCTCACCGCCGCCGCCCGAGACCTCCCTCGACGTCACCGTCGGCGCCCTCCACCTCATCACCGCCCGAGCCCGCCCAGGACCGCCGTTGCCCGTTCTCGAGCCCGCCCTCTCCGCCCCTGCCTCCATCACCGAGCACCTCCCCGCCACCGTCTCTCCCCTCTCTGTAAGTCCCCCACCCCTCCCCCCACTCATCTCTCTCTGCATTCTAGAGAAAAAATTAGTAGAGCAAAAGTTTGTTTATAGCAAAAAAATTAGTTTAGAGAAAAGGATGTTAAGTAGTAGATGTTAGAGCAAAAATTAGTTTAGAGCAAAAAATTTGGTTTACAACA
>NC_041390.1:397248758-397264831 GCF_002162155.2 Triticum dicoccoides | reverse complement strand
AGTTTGTTTATAGCAAAAAATTTAGTTTAGAGCAAAGGATGTTAAGTAGTAGATGTTAGAGCAAAAATTAGTTTAGAGCAAAAAATTTGGTTTACAACAAAAGTTAGTTAGGGCAGTAGGGTTTAATTAGGGTAGATGCTGCTTGTATAGTATATAGTGATACTAGTAGATGTTAATTAGGTTAGGGCAATAGTGGTACTAGTAGATGTTAATTAGATGTTTTTCAGTTAGGGCACTAGAGTTTTGCTAGGTTAATTAGGTTAGTAGTGCTGCTAGTAGTATTGGTACAGTAGGTTAATTAGGTGATGTTAAATGAATAACCTAAATGAATGAAATTGGTAGTTAGCTGAATTTTTTTCCTTTTATCATTATAGAGCACTAAAGTTAACTGAATTTTGTTCTATTAGAAGTTAAATGAATTTTCTTCTACACTGTTTGCACATGTGGTTGCTCGTGTATATTTGGACACTGTTTGCAGGGAATGATGCTTGTGGCCTATGTTTTGCCGGAATGTTGATTCATTTCTTTTCCGGCAAATTTCAGGTTCTCGATTTGTCCACTTTTTAGCAAAGCTCATGCCGAAATTTTCTGTGAATTTCGGCATGACTTGTGCTACAAACTAGGACATATCGAGTGCCCGTGATTTGCCGCACCAGGAAGGAGTCAACATTCCTGCAAAACAATAGGACTTTTTATGTCATTATTCATTTTATTAGGTCTAGAATTAATTGACTAGATTTAATCATAGGAAACATGGCTAGCAACGATGAAGGACAGGGTTCTGGTGATTGCGACGACGCCTACCGAGCGGCAGACGAATTTTTTAGCCTTACCGATGATCAACCGATGTTATTGCTGGGCCCACCGGTGGCATCGGGGACTGAGACCGACACGCAGACCGGTGCTGAGACTGAGACCGGCGCTCAGACTCAGACCGGCATCGAGACCGCCGCTGAGACTGAGACCGGCGCTGCCTCGGGGAGCGGAGCTGGTGTAGAACCGGAAGCAAAGAGGCAACGGGTTCCTAACAAACTCAGGACTACTAGAGTGGTGGTCACGGAGGTGGACGACGGCAAATTTGAGCCAACGGCGCCCGAGGAAGCGCGTCGATGCTACGGCAATCAAATAGGCTGCATAGTACAGACAACCGCCACCATCATCGATGAGAAACTACAGAAGATAGAAAATATGAGGAGCTCCCTCCTAAAGAAGTTTCACTAGATATTCTTGTTCCTGGGCCGGAATGAGAAGGATTATAAAGATCCAGATGAGGACCTGGCAATGAAGAAGATAAACAAACACGCCATGACCATGTTTAGTGACGCGTTGGCCGCCTGGAAAAATCGAGTGAAAGCAAGGATCATCGACAAGAAGGAACCCTACTCCTGCACCGGCTCCTGCACCGGCTACCGCACCGGCTCCCGCACCAGACGTGCTAGGCGGTGCTTCATCTTTTGCTGAGCTCGACCCCCTCACGGTATCTGTCACACCGGCCCCCTTCAATATAAATGTATAATCTCCCATTTTCGTTGCCTTTCAGATGTCTCACATCGCAGATTTTTCTTTGCAGGCCGACGAAACCCCATGCACCATATTGTACACCATCGGCGACCAGAAGGTGGACGTGGGGAAGGCGACGATAATGGAGCCGAAGGAACCATTGTTCCACAGCCGGCCGATCCCCCCGAACGTCTTCAAGGTTTCCGTGGCCAGTGTCAAACCGGGCCACGAGAATTTGCCTCCTCCAGTACTACTGAGGGATGACGACAAGACACCGCGGCGGCTTGGTGATTGTTGCAATGCTGGGTGGGTCCTGTTGTGGCCAAAGAGTCTGCTTCGTCTGGAGGCGGCCGGGAGCACACCCACGAGCATGCAGCCTCAGCAAGGTATGAACATCAACACCCCACCTACCCAATTATCTTTGGGTGTCGGGTTGGGTGATAGCAGACGGGGTAAGGAGGAGGCTCCATTAGTCGTTGATGACGTCGCCATGGATGAGGATGAGGACGACGATGGCGCTGCTGAACAGTATGTCTATACAGGCGCCTCCTCAGGGTTTGAGCGTCATGAGTCGGTGCCTGAATTGCCGTCTCAACATATTATGGACGACCTTCCGATAGTAAAGAAGTTTAGGAAGAGAGCGAGGAAAGGAAAAAAAGTTGTTTCTATGATCCAGCCACCTCAGCAGCCTCGGCTTCAGGACCATATAGATATCCCCGGTGCGGATAAATGGCATATCCCCGGTCAACCAATCCTACCTGCAACAGCGCTACGGGCCAGATTCGGCGATCTAAAGAGACTTCATGACGATGTGCTGCGGGTAGAGAAAGACCTCATCGCCTCGAAAGATCCAGGATACCCACTCTACGTGGTTAACGTTCCGCGGCAAATGTCGTACGTCGACAGCTTCCCCGCAGATAAGTTCTTCCTCCGATTCGATTACATATTCGACATGTTTCACGTGAAGAAGCTGGATTTTACGTTTGTCTGCCTTTATGCCTTGCACATGAACTACATCATCGGGGTTGAGCAGATATCTCATATCTGTGTCGCTGACCCGTACTACATGCACGAGGGCTTTTGGGAGTCTACACAAATCACCATGAATACGCGAGGGATTACATCGTCAATTTCATGCTCGCCAATAAGGACAAGGAGGCGATTCTCGTGCCTTATCATCCCGTGTAAGTCATCTGTGCTGCTATCCTTCCTTCGGTTTCAATCATTCATTTGCATGGTGGAGGCTAATTAATTTGAGGACTTATTTTGCGCAGCGGCGGGCGCACCGTCCTCATCATCCTCTACCCCCGATTCTCCCACGCTCTTTACTTGGACTCGTCGAAGAACATTCACAAAAAGGATTACACCCACATCAAGGATGTTCTCGACAGTGCTATGTTTTACTACAAAGCAAGGGGTGGAGAGGTCAGGGACAAGAAGAGAAGGGGCGGCAGGGTCTCCTTCGGCCATAAGACCGACTTCTGCTACATCCAGCAACCGAACGATTCTCTTAATGATGGATTCTATGTCCTACACCACATGCTGGAGTACAGGCGGGATCACCAGAACCTTCGCATATCACCTAGATCCGGCAATGCCCATATTCTGCAATGGGCAAAGGACATAGGAGATATCAAGGATCATCGACTTCGAGCTGAGTTCTATAACATCCAGCGCGAACTTGCCCAAATCATCATGAAGGAGGTCATCGGAAAAACAGGGATGTTCTACGGAGAAGGACAAATGTCGCAGGAAGACGTCCGAACATGGATAGCCTCTCAGTGTCTCGACCTAAAGCCTTTCACTAGGCTCGGGGACTATCTCCCTGACTTGGATGGATGGAACGACATGTTGGACTGATTGTCGATATATGACAATGTGTCCGTTTAGTCCATACTTTCTGTATGACAAAACTTTGGGTTATGCACGGTGAAACTTTATTTGTGATGTAATTAAACCGTCCTCCTCCTCGACTAGCGAAAATCACTCTAGTTAGGGCATTTTGGGGTACGATGAACTTTGTTATTTATGCTTATGATATGTTATTTTTATTTTTGCCAAGTCTGTCTCTTTCTGTTGCTCAACTATATATGTTGCATATCATCGACTCATGTGATGATGCAGGTGCATAGATCATAGATGGCGAAGAAGTGCTATGCCAGGAGTATATATACGACAAGTGGCCGGAGTGTCAGGCCCTTCCGGTTTCCGAGCGACAGGAAGTAGTTAGTTTAGAGGTTCACGCTAATGCGAAAGAGAGATACAAACTCATGTTCTCAAAGTGATAGCTCTTCTCGCGTATATCATTGTTTAGATGGATGACGATGTATTTGCATATCATTTGAGACTTGTATCGCTATTTTCGAGATGATGACGAGAGACCACTTTGTGTTGGATGATGATTATGATGATGACATGATTTGATGAGACTAATTGTATGTATATGCTATGATTACATTTGTATGTGTATGATATGCTAAAGATTATTGTATAAAGCCTATTCAAATACAAAACAAATACAAAACAAATATGCAGGAAAAAAACTAATAAATAAACTAGTAGTAGCGAGGGGGGAAATTTAGCAGTAGCGCCGCATTGTCAGTAGCACGTCCCAGCAAACAGCGCTGCATATAATATCAGTAGCGCCCTTTCCCAAAGAGCGCTACAGCTATTCATATATAGCAGTAGCATGGGACAACCGGCGCTACTGCTATACGTTAGCTGTAGCGACTTATTAGTAGCGCCGGTGCCTGCGCTACTGAGAGGCCCAAAACCCTCGCTGTTGGTAGGCTTTTCCCTAGTAGTGTAGGGGTGGCACTAGATGCACTTACAATCTCCCCCTTTTTGGTGATTGATGAAAAACTGGTTGAAGTTTTCAACGGGGATAAAAGTATGTCAAATTGTAAAGGATTTAAGTATTGTCTTCATAAGTAGCAGGAAGGCTCCCCCTGAAGATGTGCATATAAGTATTTTGCCTTTGAATGCAAATGCACATGGCAGGTTGTACTTGCGGAGCTCCTCTTCTACTTATGAAGACAATTCATCATGCATGAAAGGATATATCGAAGATAACGACATGCATAATGAAAAAAAATGGATGTCTGCAAGATGACTTAGTGTGGAATTTATCGTCGCACATGCGGAATTTATCATCGCATCACATAGTGTTGAAAAGGTAGCAGACGACCAACAAGTTTAAGTGTTACAACTCAAAAACGAACCAAATGTTTCAAAAGCGAGAGTTGTAAGCACTTGGCAAATGTAGGAAGAAGTAAAGCAACCACCCATATGGACCCGCTTGAAGACTATCAACTCATATGCTTCTCCCCCTTTTGTCAGTAATGACCAAAAAGGTTTGAAGACACAGAGCTTTCTACTCGTTCCCATGAGGAGTAGGCGAAGCAGCAGGGTCATCGTTGAGGTCCGGTGGTGCAGAAGAACTTGGTGCAGTGTCGGCACGCGCTGAAGGTGGAGGTGGTGAAGTGGCATCACCTTGATCATCGATGACTCTGGCATTCACCATCGCAGTCGAGGAAGAATAGTCAGAGTCTTCAAGGGAGGGAGTCTGACGCAAGTGAGCATCCCTTGGCGGAGTTGAGTCAAACTTGAATCTTTCTGTGAAGCCATCGTCTTGGAGATCAGCTTCAGCACTGAGCAATGTCAAACTCTTCCAGGACCTCCGACAGGTTTCAAGTGTAATAAAGGCATTCTTGGTGGCAAGATTTTGAATGCGATTGACGTCCACCAAGAGGCTTTGCATCTGACGCTTAAGCCAGTCATGATGCTTATCCTGTTTCTGATGTAGAGCGACAAGAAGCTCTCGGTCGTTGAGAACACGAGATCGCTTCCGAGGCTTTTGGGCAATGGTGCTTCCAGTGGCTTCAGTTTGGGCGCGAGGGGCACGTGTGTTGCCAGCCAAGGGATAAACACGAGAGACTGCCTGAACTCCTTCAATGGGCTGGGTGAAGCTTTGACGATCAACATTGTGAAGATAAATTGGATCCTTTGCAGGCTCTGGGTAAATAGCTTCAACAGACAGATCAACCCCTGGCAAGAATACTAGATGATTGCGTGCAGATGGCTGATAGTTGAAGGCCGAGTGAAGCTTGATAAGACGCATTACCCATGGAGCATAGAACTTCAGACCAAAAATGTCGGAGCCAGATGCAGCCAACTGCCTGATGAAGAAGTCTTGAGCATTGAAGTTGATTCCATTAAAGATATAGAAAACCAAAGTCTTCATTGCTCCTTCAAGCTTCGCTGCACATGAATGTCCTTTGACAGGCCATAGAGTTTTTATGATGATATGGTAAATGGTGCAGGGCAGATACAATAGGTCTTTGACAAATAATTCCGTTGGGTATTCAGCGTCGCGTGGCAGAGGCTTCATCATGCTCAGCATTTGGCTCATGTTAGGCTCGGGCTTCTGGAAAATGCTCTCCAAAGCATTCTGGTATTGTTGACAACCTGGTTCATAATATTCGCCAGGAGTGGGCAGGGTTGTAAGCTCAATGATGTCTTGGGCTTTAGCTTCATGATGGACATCGCCCGTTATCCACTCAAGGATCCAAGTCTTTGGATCCCTGTTGTACCCACGAATGTGGAGGGTAGCACAGAATTGAAGCAGAAGTTCTTCATTCTAGTGTTCCTTGGCAGTCACAAAGTTGAGCAGACCTGCATCACGAAAGCAGTCAAGGGCTTCTTCAAGGCATGGCAGTCTAGCAATGGCTTCACAATCAAGACGCATATGTGGGAAGATGCGCCCCTGATTGTACAAGATGCAAGATTAATAGCTTCGCTGCTGATAACTCCAGAATTGATCTGAGGAGATTCTTGGCCTTGTGTAGGGATTCTTGTCACTATCAAAAAATGTGTTGTGTGCCTTGAATCCATTCAGATTAACGATCTTGGTGACATTGCAGTACCTGGGAACCGTGGTAGCCTTGGCTTTGGCTTCTGGACCTGAGGCCTGTGCTGAACATGATAGGCAAATTGAGGGCCGGGAGCAGGCGGAGGAACTAGAATTGGCCAGCGGACTGTAACAAGCTGACCATGATCATATGCTTGCCCGATGGTGTGTGGCTTGGGAGGTGGTACAGGAGCAGAGGCATTGGCTTCAAGCTGCAGATTTGCATCAGGTGCAACATAAGCTTCAAGTGCAGCGACATTTGGCACCACATTAGCTTCAGGCGCCATATTAGCTTCAGCCATGACAACGTCATTGGCTTCAGTGCTGATGTTGGTGGCCGCCTCAATATTGGTAACCTCCATGTCAGGAGCTGGAGGGTCGGACACGTTCTCCTCGATAACAACTTCATGGTTGGACGGGGGTGTAGCAACTCTTTCTTCATTGCGTGGTTCTTCTTCTTCATTGGCTGGTGCAGCCGGAATATCTTCAGCCGCTTTGGCTTCAGATTCAGGGATGTTCGCAGTAGGAGAGGCTTCAGGAAAGACTTCATGTGAAACGGATTGGCGCTCTTCTCCTTCTGGAACACTTGAAAATGTGACATGTGGCCTTGGTCCTTTGTGAAGCCTGCTGAGGGAGTCCTGGATTAGGGGGTGTTCGGGTAGCCGGACTATACCTTCAGCCGGACTCCAGGACTATGAAGATATAAGATTGAAGACTTCGTCCCGTGTCCGGATGGGACTTTCCTTGGCGTGGAAGGCAAGCTTGGTGATGCGGATATTCAAGATCTCCTACCATTGTAACCGACTTTGTGTAACCCTAACCCTCTCCGGTGTCTATATAAACCGGAGGGTTTTAGTCTGTAGGACAACTTCATCATACAACAACCATACCATAGGCTAGCTTTTAGGGTTCAGCCTTATTGATCTCGTGGTAGATCTACTCTTGTACTACCCATATCATCAATATTAATCAAGCAGGACGTAGGATTTTACCTCCATCAAGAGGGCCCGAACCTGGGTAAAACATCGTGTTCCTTGCCTCCTGTTACCATCCGGCCTTGACGCACAGTTCGGGATCCCCTACCCGAGATCCGCCGGTTTTGACACCGACATTGGTGCTCTCATTGAGAGTTCCTCTGTTCCGTCGCAATCAGGAAGGATGCCTCTTCCCGTCTTTAAAGAGGCGCCGTTACTAACGGAGCCTTGGCTGTCGGCCAAACTCTCCGGCTAGGCTGTTTTCTCATGACCGCCTGTTCGGCCGTTGCGCCGACGGTGACCTCTCGGGTCATCAAAAGCAATCTTCACGTCAGCTCGGAACTCGTCGAGCAGTTAGATCCAATGGAGCTCTCTTCCATAAACGAGCTCTTGGATCGCATCACCGCCTTGGGGGTCACTACAGATTATGACCAGGTTGGGCTTAAACCCAATCTAAGAGAAATTAATTCTCCCCAAGTCACCCATCACGTTGCCGTGGTAGAGGCACAGTGCGGTGACTCTTCATCTATCTTAAGGACTAGCTACGTCCGGATTCCCGATCCCTCCAAGCCCGATACCCGCGGAGGGGAGGATGTAACTCAAGACCTGAACTTAGAATCAGGCAACGGGCTAGATTCACTGGACAACATCCAAGAATCAAAACTTCAGAGTTCGGAAACTCCTTGGCCTCTGAGTCTTAGATTGGGTGAAGTTCCGGATTTAATTCCACCCACCCACCCGAACATAAGCGATCTATCCCAAATCAGGCAAAAGCCCGAAGAAACAGTACATCATTACTAGGCAAGGTTCCTCCTGGTTATGAACAAGATAAAGGACTGCCGTGAGGAAGACGCAATCTCAATCTTTTGCAATAATTGCACGGACAAGGGAATCCTCAACGCCACAGGTCGTCGTGATATTACACGCTTCTCTGACTTGGCGTCCATAGTACAAAAGTACTGTGCAATGGAAAGCGCCCGGAAAATCGAAACTAAATTTTGGGACAATCCGGCCATGAATAGAAACCTCGTCCGAAATAAAAGGGTGCATCATCATCAAACACCCAGGTTAAAAACCAAAAAACCAAAACCCTCTACAGGGCATGGAACCGTACTGGAGGGATGGCTTAATGGACCCTGTAAAATTCATAGTACAGAGGACACCACACCAACTCATAGCCTTAGAGCATGTTGGATACTCTGGCAGGTGGCCAAAAGGGGCGAAGATCTCCTAATTCCGGAGGCCGCAGAAAACCACCTCAGGGACTCTAGTACAGTCTTAACAGTCTTCGACAGTTTTGCATCAAATAATATGCGAAAAAGAACACTCCGCAGCCTCGCCGAAGTCTATCAAGTAGCAACAATAAACCCATGGAGTGACACGGCTATTACTTTTAATGCCAGTGATGAACCTAAAATCCGAACAGCTCGAGCACCAGCCGCATTGGTACTCAGTCCTATAGCGGACGGCTTTCGCCTCACCAAGGTACTCATGGACGGAGGCAGCGGATTGAACCTCATTTATGAGGAAACCCTTCAAAAAATGGAAATCGACTGGAACCGCATTGAGCGAAGCAGCACAACCTTTAGAGGAATAATCCCCAGTCGGGAAGCGCGCTGTGCAGGAAAAATCACACTAGATGTGGTGTTCGGCACGCGGATAATTATTGGTCCGAAGAGGTCACATTCCAAGTGGCCCCATTCAGTAGCGGATACAATGCTCTGCTGGGGCGGGAAGCATTTACAATCTTCCAAGCAATACCCCATTACGGGTACATGAAGCTCAAGATGCCCAGGTCAAATGGAATCATCACTCTCGCTAGTGATCCGGACATAGCACTCCGCACCGAAAACAAGACAGCCGCATTGGCCCTTGAGGCACTGTCTGAAGCCCTAGCAGCTGAGGAACTGACTACGCTGCGCTCTATGATAAACAGGGACAATGTGATACTCGATAAAAGATCCAAGTCCACCTCCTTTAAACCAGCGGATGAAATAGTCAAATTCCAGGTCCATCCAACGGACCCCAATAAAATAGCTTCCATCGGGGAACGATTAAATCCCGATGTAGACGCCGCACTGCGAGAATTCCTATGGGAGAACTTGGACATTTTTGCCTGGCACCCTTCAGACATGCCAGGAATCCCATGCAGGCTGGCCAAACACAGCTTAAATATCCTAAAAGGATTCAAACCTGTCAAACAAGCCCTTCGACGTTTCTCTGAGCCCAAGGGAAAGGCAATAGGAGAGGAGCTAGCCAAACTATTGGAGGCCGGATTCATCAGAGATATAAAACATCCGGACTGGCTAGCAAACTTGGTGATGGTACCAAAGAAGGACAAATCCTGGCACCTGTGCGTTGACTTCAAAGACCTTAACAAGGCTTGCCCAAAGGACCCCTTCCCCCTACCCCGCATCGATCAAATTATCGATGCCACTGCAGGACACGATTCGTTGTGCTTCCTCGACGCATACTCCGGTTACCATCAAATCAAGATGGCCGAGTCAAACCAAGCCGCAACGGCATTCATCACCCCATACGGCCCATTCTGCTTCAACAAAATGCCTTTCGGGCTCAAAAACGCCGGCGCAACATATCAGCGCATGATTCAGACATGTCTGGCAAACCATATCAGCAAAACAGTAGAGGCATACGTGGATGATGTGGTCGTAAAAACAAGACATGTCGAATCTCTAGTAGACGACTTGAGGCTTACATTTGACAACCTCCGAGCATATGACATCAAGCTAAATCCGGAAAAATGTGTTTTCGGCGTTCCAGCCGGAAAGCTCTTGGGCTTCATTGTATCCGGTAGAGGAACCGAAGCAAATCCAGCCAAGATCCGAGCTTTGTCACAATTGGATATCCCAAAGGACCTCAAACAAATAGAAAAATTAACCGGATGCGTGGCGGCTCTAAGCCGCTTTATCTCCCGGTTGGGAGAAAAGGCGCTACCCCTCTATCGCCTCCTTCGGTGCACCGAACACATCGAGTGGACGGATGCCGCCACAGCCGGACTCGAGGAAATAAAAGCCATATTGGCAACAAACCCCGTCCTGGCCGCGCCAAACATCGGCGAATCAATGCTATTGTACATTGCAGCAACCCATCAAGTTGTCAGCGCAGTACTCGTCGTCGAGCGGGAAACGGATGGACACAAATTCCCCCTTCAAAAGCCGGTTTACTATGTGTCCACTATCCTCACCCCATGCAAATCACGGTACCCACATTATCAAAAGATTGCATATGCGGTATTCATGGCATCCCGAAAGCTACGACACTACTTTCAAGAGTGTTCAATCACAGTAGCATCGGAAGTACCACTCAGCGATATTATAAACAACCGTGACGCAACGGGCCGGATTGCAAAATGGGCCATCGAGCTCCTCCTGTTCGACATAACTTATAGGCCACGACGAGCTATCAAGTCGCAAGTTTTGGCCGACTTCGTCGCAGAATGGACGGAGGCCGAACTCCCTAAAGAGTACGACACATATTCAAACTGGATCATGCACTTTGACGGTTCCAAAATGTTGGCCGGACTAGGGGCCGGCGTCGTTTTGACGTCCCCCATAGGAGACACAGTTCAATATGTACTCCAGATTATGTTCACGGACTCCAACAATGCAGCCGAATATGAGGCCCTTTTACATGGTCTCCGGATGGCAGTATCCATGGGCATTCAACGCCTAGAGGTGCGCGGGGATTCGAACCTTGCGATATCCCAAATAAATGGAGACTTCGATGCCAAGGATCCAAAAATGGCAGCTTACCACAACGCCGTCCTCAAAATGTCAGCTCGGTTTGAGGGGCTCGAATTTCACCATATAGCCCGAGAAAACAATCAGGCGGCAGACGTCCTGGCACGCATCGGCACAAAACGCGATGCGGTCCCCCCAACATCTTCCTGGAAAGGCTGTTCAAGCCATCCGTAGTATGGGAAGGGGAACATGGCAATATTAGCTCGGACCCAACCGCACTGTCCGCCGCCGAACAATCTGACATAATCGGAGGCTCTGCCAATGAAATCACAACCTTAGCCCACGTACTAATGGCCGTTATCGCCTCGTGGACAGAACCATTCCTAGCACTAGGCAGGAACTTCCAGAGGACCAAAATGAGGCATGCTGTATAGTGCAGCGATCTAAAGCCTATAAAGTCCATGAGGGAGAACTTTATAAGAAAAGCACTACCGGAGTCCTTCAAAGGTGCATCTCCAAAGAGGAAGGGCGGAACCTGCTGGCTGAAATTCATGCCGGACTCGGTGGCCATCACGCCGCAGCTCGGTCCCTTGTAAGCAAGGCTTTCCGTATAGGCTTTTATTGGCCGACGGCCCGGGCGGACGCTCAGGACTTGGTCCAACGATGCGCCGGTTGCCAGCTTTTTGCAAACCAAAGCCATATGCCACCTACCGCCCTCCAAACTATCCCCATCACTTGGCCTTTCGCAGTCTGGGGGCTTGACATGGTGGGACCCCTTAAAGGAGGAACCCACAAGAAAAAATACTTACTGGTCATGGTGGATAAGTTCACCAAATGGATAGAAGCCAAGCCTATTAAGACGGCCGAATCCAGACCTGTGATAGACTTTATATCCAGGGTCGTACACCGTTATGGCATCCCCCACAACATCATCACCGATAACGGCACGAACTTTACGACCGATGAGGTAAAACTCTGGTGCAAAAACATGGGCATCAAGCTCGATTATGCTTCCGTCTATCACCCACAAACTAACGGTCAGGTCGAACGTGCAAATGGTCTCATCATGAGCGGCATCAAACCCAGATTAGTGCGGTCCCTCAAGGAATCTAACATGCACTAGGTAGAGGAGCTTGACTCCGTACTCTGGGGGCTGCGGACCACGCCGAATCGCACCACCGGATACACTCCATTTTTTATGGTGTACGGCGTAGAGGCAGTCTTGCCCTGCGACATAATTCATGACTCACCTCTAGTGCGCATGTACGAAGAAAGGGAAGCCGAGCTTGATCGGCAGGACGGTTTGGACGCCTTAGAGGAGGAGCGCGACGTGGCAAAAGCCCGTTCCGCATTCTATCAATAGCAGGCTCGAAGATATCAAAGCAGAGAAGTGCGGGCCAAAAACTACAATGTTGGCGAATTAGTTCTATGCCTGCCGGAAAAGAAAAAGGACAAGTTGAAGCCCAAGTGGGAAGGTCCCTTCATAATCGACCATGTCCTGACTGGTGGAGCATACCGCCTGTGAGATGCGTCGGATAACCGACTCGAGCCGAACCCATGGAACACAGCCCGTCTTCGAAGATTCTACGCCTAGCTCCGGACTCTGTGTCTGTCTCCTTCTGTAACACCCTCAATGCGACTATAGCTCCCACGTGTCGAGGCACGACTTAGAGACATAATCGCATTGAAGGCATATGTCGCAAGTTAGGCAATCTTCACAACATCCCATGTAATATGAATAATAAAGGGGAGATAACATAGTTGGCTTACACTCGCCACGTCAATCAAGAACATAAATAACATTACATCATCCAACACACTCATGGCCCGACTACGGCGCCAAAATAAAGAGAACCCAACATGCGACAACGGTCCCAATCACCCCCAACTGGGCACCACTACTGATCATCGGGAAAGGAAACGTAGTAACGCTGAGAGTCTTCGTCGAACTCCCACTTGAGCTCGTACTCGTCACCTGGAGCGGAAACACCTGGACCTGCATCTGGAGTTATAGTATCTGTGAGCCACAGGGACTCAGCAATCTCGCACCCTCGCGATCAAGACTATTTGAGCTTATAGGTAAGGCGAGGTAAAATATGAGTGGAGCTGCAGCAAGCGACTAGCAAGTATGGTGGCTAACTTATTCGCAAAAGAGAGCGAGAAGAGGAGGCAAAGCACGAGCGAGAAACTAGAGAGCTACCTGCGCAAACATTACTCCAACACCGTGTCCACTTCCCGGACTTCGCCGAGAAGAGGCCATCATGGTAACACACTCAGTTGATTCATTTTAATTAATTAAGGTTCAAGTTATCTACAACCGGACATTAACAAATTCCCATCTGCCCATAACCGCGGGCACGGCTTTAGAAAGTTCAATCCCTGCAGGGGAGTCCCAACTTAGCCCATGACAAGCTCTCACGGTCAATGAAGGAATAGACCTCCTCGCAAGACGTTCCGATCAGACTCGGTATCTCGGTAACTCAAGACACTTCGACAGGTTAAAACAAGACCAGCAACATCACCCGAATGTGCCGACAAATCCCGATAGGAGCTGCACATATCTCGTTCTCAGGGCACACTCAGATTGTCCAAACTTCCGGTAGGCCAGCCTAGAGTTGCCCCTGGTAGCCACCGGCGGCTGACGGTTTGGACCAACACTCAGAGGAGCACTGGCCCGGGGGGGTTAAAATAAGATGACCCTTGAGTCTGCAGAACCCAAGGGAAAGAAAAGGCTAGGTGGCGAATGGTAAAACCAATGTTGGGCATTGCTGGAAAAGCTTTAATCAAGGCGAAATATCAAGGGGTTCCCATTATAACCCAACCGCGTAAGGAACGCAAAATCCGGGAACATAACACCGATATGACGGAAACTAGGGCGGCAAGAGTGGAACAGAACACTAGGCGAGAGGCCGAGCCTTCCACCCTTCACCAAGTATATAGATGCATTAAGATAACATAGCAATATAATGATATCCCAACAAGTAAATAAAAGATGTTCCAACAAGGAACGGCCTCCAATCTTCCCCTGCAACTAGCAACGCTATAAGAGGGGCTGAGCAAAACGGTAACATAGCCAATCAATGGTTTACTAGGACAGGGTGGGTTAGAGGTTTGACATGGAAATTGGGAGGCTGACAAGCAAAAGGTAGGCATCGTAGCAACGACATAGCAAAAGAGCGAGCAAACTAGCATAGCAAAGATAGTAGTGATTTCGAGGGTATGATCATCTTGCCTGCACAGTTGTCAGAGTTGACTGGATCCTCAAAAGCAAACTCAACGGCCTCCTCGTTAGCGAACTCGTCTCTCATCTCTACCCAAACAAGACAAACAAGCAACAAGGATACAATCAACCACGTGTAAACTCAAACAACACGATGCAAAGATGATATGCTATGCGGGATGCGATGCGGGATGCAAAATGCAAGATATGACAGGAAATGCATGAACCTGGCCTCAACTTGGAATTCCAAGGGTTCCACTGGAAAGATGAGATGAAATCGCTTGAAAACGATATAAAGAACACCGGAATCGGAGTTACGGTTTGGAAATGGCAAGCGTTTCAAAAATGACACCGGTCTGCGATTTACAGCAAGTAGGCATCTAAATGCAATGAGATGAACATGCTACAGCAACCAAACAAGACAACAAAATGCATGGCAGGGATGCAAACAAGAAGCTTAACAAAAGACTAGCACTGAGATACGGCCAATTCATCCATTATGAGGTTCAAACAAGCATGTCAAAAACGCAAATGCAAAACAGATTTCAGACTTAGTGAAATTAACACTTGTCTGAAATTTCAGATCACGAAGCCCTCTTCGGAGCAGCAAAACAACATGATACATGACCTGATTAAGACAAGTAATAACATGGCATGGAGCTACTCAACGAGCTTAACAAAAGACCCAAAGTGACCTGGGGCCAAAAGGGTTCACAAAATATACTAATAAGCACACGAACATAGCTAAAACACAATCAGTTCTCAGACTTGGTGAAAACTGAGACATGCTGAAATATAACTCACGAAGGCATGTAAACGAGCTCGATGCACTCACTACGGTGCAAGTCATGGCAAGGCAAGCATACATCCATTAAGAAGGCACAAAATGCTAGCTAGACATGGCAAGAACAATGGCATAGCATGCACGGATCAACTACAATAACATCGGCAAAATCGCAAACAAGTTGATGATCTGCCCAGATTCACAACGAAGCAAAAGTAGAGTTTGATTGACTCAAGCTAGGGTGCTCCATAATTGCAAACAAAGAAATGTATGGATAGAGAATAACATGATTAACAAAACTCCTTTACTGATCATCCTCAAAAGAGGCACGGATCACTAGGAAACAAGCTGAACATATGGCATCATGAACTAAATAATCCCAGACTTAGTGAAAACTACTAAGTCCCTGAAAACAGATTTACCGGGTGCCTCACTTTGCAAGCTTGCACAAGTCACCACACACATCCTAAAAATGCATGGGTTGCACCTCTGGAAATATAACAAGATGCTTAACAAAACATATGAAGGACTCACAGGCATATCATGCACACATTAATCATGGCAAAAATGACAAAAGTCTAAGATGAACTAGCAGATTTGACAATTTACACACGAAGCCTCGTTCTAACAGCATTTCGGGTATCAAGATGAGCTCAAATGAAAATGATGCAATGGAATGAAATGATCTACTCATCGGGGCGAACATTTTGATATGCTATATGCATGAATCGGAGCTACAGATGCAAAGTTACGGAGCCGCGAACATATCAACTTGGACTATAATTTTAGGGACTTGGTGAAAAAAAACCCTCTCTCAGATCAGATCTAGGGTTGTTTTTTACCCCGCGCGCGAACCGAGGTGGCTGGAGCGTCGTTCGCCGGCAACGGGCAGGGCGGCGGCCGGCGTGAGGAGGTGAGGCGGGGCCGGCGATGGCGACCGGTGGTGGCGGCGGAGCGGCGCCGGGCGGCGACGGCGAAGGCTCGC
>NC_041390.1:397240977-397248490 GCF_002162155.2 Triticum dicoccoides | reverse complement strand
GGCGGCAGCGGGCGGCGATGTGGGCCGCGGGGGCCCGGCCTGGGCTCGGCGGGCCGGCGCGTGGAGGGAGGCGGCGGCGTATGGGGAGGCGCCACGTGGCGGCGGGGCTCGGGTCGGACACGTCCGGCCCGGCAGACTTTGTCCGGCGGCGGCGGATCTAGGGTTAGGGGGGAGAGGATCCGGGAATTGGAATGGGGGAGGTGTATATATAGGCATAGGAGGAGCTAGGGGAGTCCAAATGAGGTGCGGTTTTCGGCCACGCGATCGTGATCGAATGCTCTAGGACATGGAGAAGAGTTTGGTGGGTTTTTGGGCCAAATTGGAGGGGTGTTGGGCTGCATCACACACGAGGCCTTTTCGGTCCCTCGGTTAACCGTTGGAGTATCAAACGAAGTCCAAATGATACGAAACTTGACAGGCAGTCTACCGGTAGTAAACCAAGGCCGCTTGGCAAGTCTCGGTCCAATCCGGAAACGTTTAATCCCCACACACGAAAGAAAGCTAGAAATGACCACCGGAGGAGAAGGAAGCACCAGAATGCAAAACGGACAACGGGGAAAATGCTCGAATGCATGAGACAAACACGTTTGCGAATGCAATGCACATGATGACATGATATGAGATGCATGAAAACGAAAACAACACACGGAGACAAAGACCCGAACCTGAGAAAATAATATAACTTAACGCTGGAAACGGCAAGAGTTGGAGTACAAATTGGGAAAGTTACATCCGGGGTGTTACAACACTCCACCACTACGAAAGGATCTTTTCCCGAGATCTAGGACTGAAAGAACTCCGGGTACTCAGAACGGAGGTGATCCTCGCGTTCCCAGGTAGCTTCACGGTCGGAATGGTGTGACCATTTGACTTTGAGAAATTTGATTGACTTGTTGCGAGTCTTGCGTTCAGTCTCTTCTAGAATAGCAACTGGGTGCTCACGATAAGAGAGATCTTCTTGGAGCTCAATGTCCTCGAAGTTGATGGTGCGGTCAGGAGTCTTGAAGCACTTTCGAAGCTGAGAGACATGGAACACGTCATGAACATTTGCAAAGTTTGAAGGAAGCTCGAGTTGATAGGCGAGTTCGCCTCTCTTACTGACAATCTTGAAAGGTCCCACGTATCTAGGGGCAAGCTTCCCTTTGATACCGAAGCAACGAGTACCTTTCATAGGAGAGACACGGAGGTAAACATGATCTCCTATCTTGAAAGCCAAATCACGGTGCTTACTATCATAGTAGCTCTTCTGGCGGGATTGGGCTGCTTTGAGATTATCACGAATGACTTTGCACATTTCCTCTGCCTCTGTGATTAAGTCATTACCCAAAAGCTGACGTTCACCGGTTTCAGACCAGTTGAGAGGGGTACGACACTTCCTGCCATACAGAATTTCAAAAGGGGCCTTGCCCGAACTTGCTTGAAAACTATTGTTGTAGGAGAATTCAGCATAAGGAAGACAATCCTCCCACTTCATGCCGAAGGAGATCACACAAGCCCTGAGCATATCTTCAAGAATCTGGTTGACACGCTCGACTTGACCGCTTGTTTGAGGATGGAAAGCTGTGCTGAAGCGGATGTTGGTGCCCATGGCCTTCTGAAAAGAATCCCAAAACTTCGAGGTAAAGATGCTGCCACGGTCTAAAGAGATCACTTGAGGAATACCGTGCAGATAGACAATTCGAGAGGTATAGAGTTCCGCCAATTGAGCTGCAGTGATCGACTCTTTGATAGGCAGAAAGTGGGCCACTTTGGTGAGTTTGTCGATGACAACGAGTATAGCATCATTGCCACGCTTGGACTTTGGAAACCCAGTCACGAAGTCCATCTCAATGTGGTCAAACTTCCATTCTGGAATGGCAAGAGGTTGGAGGAGACCTGCTGGCCTTTGGTGTTCTGCCTTCACTCTTCTGCAGACATCACATTCATTCACGAATTGAGCGATCTCGCGCTTCATTCGAGTCCACCAATAAGCTTGCTTAAGGTCCTGATACATCTTCGTACTCCCAGGGTGAATGGAGAGGAGAGAATTGTGAGCCTCGTTCATGATCACTTTACGGAGGTCACCTTTGGGCACAACAATACGATCCTCGAAGAAGAGAGTGTCCTTGTCATCAAGGCGGTAGCACTTGTACTTGGACTGACTCTTGGCAATCCCAATCTTCACCTTTTTCACCATAGCATCAAGAAGCTAAGCTTGGCGAATCTGGTCTTCTAAGGTAGGAGAGACTTGAAGGTTGGCGAGGAATCCTTGAGGAACAACTTGCAGATTAAGTTTGCGGAAAGCTTCACAAAGCTCGGGTTGATAGGGCTTGAGAATCAGACTGTTGCAGTAGGCCTTTCTGCTCAAAGCGTCGGCAATCACATTGGCCTTGCCTGGAGTATACTCGATACTCGGATTATACTCTTGAATCATTTCGACCCATCGAGTTTGCCTGAGGTTGAGATTAGGCTGAGTGAAAATGTACTTGAGACTCTTGTGATCAGTGAAAATGTCCACTTTTCTTCCCAATAGAAAATGTCTCCAAGTCAAAAGAGCATGCACAACTGCCGCCAACTCGAGATCATGAGTGGGGTAGTTCTTCTCATTAGGCTTCATCTGGCGAGATGTATAAGCAACAACTTTCTTCTCTTGCATCAAAACTGCGCCAAGACCTTGGAGAGAGGCATCACAAAAGACCTCGTACGGTTTGGATTCATCAGGCGGAGTCAAAACTGGAGCAGTGATCAATTTCCCTTTCAAAGCATTGAAAGCAATATCACACTCCGGAGACCAAACGTATTTGACGTGCTTATAAAGAAGATTAGAGAGAGGCTTCGCGATCTTAGAAAAGTTTTCAACGAATCTTCGACAATAGCTTGCGAGACCGAGAAAACTGCGGAGTTGCTTCACGTTCTGAGGAGGTTCCCAATTCACAATTGCAGACACCTTCTCAGGATTCACAGAAATGCCCTTGGCAGAGATGACATTACCAAGATAAAGAACCTCATCAAGCCAAAATTCACACTTGGAGAACTTGGCGTAGAACTGATGTTCTCTGAGCTTATCGAGAACCAAACGCAAATGCTTGGCATGATCTTCCTTGTTCTTCGAGAAAACCGGAATGTCGTCGAGATAGACCAAAACAAAGTTATTGGTGTAGGCGTTGAAGATGAAGTTCATCATGCGAGAGAACGTCGGAGGAGCGTTGGCGAGGCCAAAAGACATGACAGTGTATTCATATGAACCAAAGCTTGTTCTGAATGCTGTCTTGGGAATATCTTCTTCACGAATGCGAATCTGGTGATAACCCATATGGAGATCAAGCTGAATCCAACGGAATGAAAATTGCAACATATAGTCTTCACATCCGAACAAAATGAACGAATGCATTCCTCTTGAAATGGTCACATATCCATAAATTGCGAAGCCACGTAGAATTAAGGTAGAGAAATAAATCAACAAGGTACGGATCAAGAACGAATAATCGGTAAGAAATCCCAATCTCAAACCAATATCCGTGGAAGAAGAACTAGAGCTACGAGAATTCCCACCTATGAAACTCCCGAACCTTTCCGGTTATGCAATCAGGTGTTGGGGATACAGGGGAAGCATAATATCTCACCCAAACTAGCAAATCCTACATCCAGCTGTATCCATCCTTCAACACATAACCAAGAAACCTTCGGAAACCATCTACCTCAACCTTCGAAAAGCATCCGTTATACAAGTTATGGCGATACTCCCGAACTCCCGCCCCAGTACTGGGTGGCGTCGAGGTTATCTCACCAACGAACTGCATAAAAGAGATTTTCGATGTCGGCGAAAATATCTCAAGTATTCCAGAATTGCAACGATAAAATTATGATGACAACACCTCAGAGCTCAACTCCCTGGGACACTTCCACTAAACCCCTGACAGGAGGCACCAAGACAATGTTCTCATCATAAGCCATCGGAACGATTCCAAGATACTCGCGTGATCCTAAATTTTTTTTAGTGAAATTTGAGAAGAGAAGAGTCAAAACTCTACGTCAGGATGCCTTACCAGAGCGATGAGGAGACTGGGAAGTAAAAAGAATTCCTAAACTCTCCGATATATAATTCCTAAAGACTCAAAACATTTTTCTAGACACAACTCGGCCGCTAAAAACGATCAAGCAATGGGGCTCCTAAGGTCGTGGATGGCTCTGATACCAACTTGTAACACCCTCGATGCGACTATAGCTCCCACGTGTCGAGGCACGACTTAGAGACATAATCGCATTGAAGGCATATGTCGCAAGTTAGGCAATCTTCACAACATCCCATGTAATATGAATAATAAAGGGGAGATAACATAGTTGGCTTACACTCGCCACATTAATCAAGAACATAAATAACATTACATCATCCAACACACTCATGGCCCGACTACGGCGCCAAAATAAAGAGAACCCAACATGCGACAACGGTCCCAATCACCCCCAACTGGGCACCACTACTGATCATCGGGAAAGGAAACGTAGTAACACTGAGAGTCTTCGTCGAACTCCCACTTGAGCTCGTACTCGTCACCTGGAGCGGAAACACCTGGACCTGCATCTGGAGTTATAGTATCTATGAGCCACAGGGACTCAGCAATCTCGCACCCTCGCTATAAGACTATTTGAGCTTATAGGTAAGGCGAGGTAAAATATGAGTGGAACTGCAGCAAGCGACTAGCAAGTATGGTGGCTAACTTATTCGCAAAAGAGAGCGAGAAGAGGAGGCAAAGCACGAGCGAGAAACTAGAGAGCAACCAGCGCAAACATTACTCCAACACCGTGTCCACTTCCCAGACTTCGCCGAGAAGAGGCCATCACGGTAACACACTCAGTTGATTCATTTTAATTAATTAAGGTTCAAGTTATCTACAACCGGACATTAACAAATTCCCATCTGCCCATAACCGCGGGCACGGCTTTTGAAAGTTCAATCCCTGCAGGGGAGTCCCAACTTAGCCCATGACAAGCTCTCACGGTCAACGAAGGAATAGACCTCCTCCCAAGATGTTCCGATCAGACTCGGTATCTCGGTAACTCAAGACACTTCGACAGGTTAAAACAAGACCAGCAACACCGCCCGAATGTGCCGACAAATCCCGGTAGGAGCTGCACATATCTCGTTCTCAGGGCACACTCAGATTGTCCAAACTTCCGGTAGGCCAGCCCAGAGTTGCCCCTGGTAGCCACCGGCGGCTGACGGTTTGGACCAACACTCAGAGGAGCACTGGCCCGATGGGGGGGGGGGTTAAAATAAGATGACCCTTGAGTCTGCAGAACCCAAGGGAAAGAAAAGGCTAGGTGGCGAATGGTAAAACCAATGTTGGGCATTGCTAGAAAAGCTTTAATCAAGGCGAAATATCAAGGGGTTCCCATTATAACCCAACCGCGTAAGAAACGCAAAATCCGGGAACATAACACCGATATGACGGAAACTAGGGCGGCAAGAGTGGAACAAAACACTAGGCGAGAGGCCGAGCCTTCCACCCTTCACCAAGTATATAGATGCATTAAGATAACATAGCAATATAATGATATCCCAACAAGTAAATAAAAGATGTTCCAACAAGGAACGGCCTCCAATCTTCCCCTGCAACTAGCAACGCTATAAGAGGGGCTGAGCAAAGCAGTAACATAGCCAATCAACGGTTTACTAGGAAAAGGTGGGTTAGAGGTTTGACATGGCAATTGGGAGGCTGACAAGCAAAAGTTAGGAATCATAGCAATGGCATAGCAAAAGAGCGAGCAAACTAGCATAGCAAAGATAGTAGTGATTTCGAGGGTATGATCATCTTGCCTACACAGTTGTCAGAGTTGACTGGATCCTCAAAAGCAATCTCAACGGGCTCCTCGTTAGCGAACTCGTCTCTCGTCTCTACCCAAACAAGACAAACAAGCAACAAGGATACAATCAACCACGTGTAAACTCAAACAACACGATGCAAAGATGATATGCTATGCGGGATGCGATGCGGGATGCAAAATGCAAGATATGACAGGAAATGCATGAACCTGGCCTCAACTTGGAATTCCAAGGGTTCCACTGGAAAGATGAGATGAAATCGCTTGAAAACGATATAAAGAACACCGGAATCGGAGTTACGGTTTGGAAATGGCAAGCGTTTCAAAAATGACACCGGTCTGCGATTTACAGCAAGTAGGCATCTAAATGCAATGAGATGAACATGCTACAGCAACCAAACAAGACAACAAAATGCATGGCAGGGATGCAAACAAGAAGCTTAACAAAAGACTAGCACTGAGATACGGCCAATTCATCCATTATGAGGTTCAAACAAGCATGTCAAAAACGCAAATGCAAAACAGATTTCAGACTTAGTGAAATTAACACTTGTCTGAAATTTCAGATCACGAAGCCCTCTTCGGAGCAGCAAAACAACATGATACATGACCTGATTAAGACAAGTAATAACATGGCATGGAGCTACTCAACGAGCTTAACAAAAGACCCAAAGTGACCTGGGGCCAAAAGGGTTCACAAAATATACTAATAAGCACACGAACATAGCTAAAACACAATCAGTTCTCAGACTTGGTGAAAACTGGGACATGCTGAAATATAACTCACGAAGGCATGTAAACGAGCTCGATGCACTCACTACGGTGCAAGTCATGGCAAGGAAATCATACATCCATTAAGAAGGCACAAAATGCTAGCTAGACATGGCAAGAACAATGGCATAGCATGCACGGGTCAACTACAATAACATCGGCAAAATCGCAAACAAGTTGACGATCTGCCCAGATTCACAACGAAGCAAAAGTAGAGCTCGATTGACTCAATCTAGGATGCTCCATAATTGCAAACAAAGAAACGGATGGATAGAGCATAACATGATTAACAAAACTCCTTTACTGATCATCCTCAAAAGAGGCACAGATCACTAGAAAACAAGCTGAACATATGGCATCATGAACTAAATAATCCCAGACTTGGTGACAACTACTGTCCTTGAAAACAGATTTACCGGGTGCCTCACTTTGCAAGCTTGCAAAAGTCACCACACACATCCTAAAAATGCATGGGTTGCACCTCTGGAAAGATAACAAGATGCTTAACAAAACATATGAAGGACTCACAGGCATATCATGCACACATTAATCATGGCAAAAATGACAAAAGTCTAAGATGAACTAGCAGATCTGACAATTTACTCACGAAGCCTCCTTCTAACAGCATTTCGGGCATCAAGATGAGCTCAAATGAAAATGATGCAGTGGAATGAAATGATGTACTCGTCGAGGCGAACATTTTGATATGCTATATGCATGAATCGGAGCTACAGATGCAAAGTTACGGAGCCGCGAACATATCAACTTGGACAAAAATTTTAGGGACTTGGTGAAAAAAACCCCTCTCTCAGATCAGATCTAGGGTTTTTTTACCCCGCGCGCGAACCGAGGCGGCCGGAGCGCCGTTCGCCGGCGACGGGCAGGGCGGCGGCCGGCGTGAGGAGGTGAGGCGGGGCCGGCGATGGCGACCGGTGGTGGC
>NC_041390.1:397232279-397240363 GCF_002162155.2 Triticum dicoccoides | reverse complement strand
GGGGGGGTGTATATATAGGCATAGGAGGAGCTAGGGGAATCCAAATGAGGTGCGGTTTTCGGCCACACGATCGTGATCGAACGCTCTAGGACATGGAGCAGAGTTTGGTGGGTTTTTGGGCCAAATTGGAGGGGTGTTGGGCTGCAACACACACGAGGCCTTTTCGGTCCCTCGGTTAACCGTTGGAGTATCAAACGAAGTCCAAATGATACGAAACTTGACAGGCGGTCTACCGGTAGTAAACCAAGGCCGCTTGGCAAGTCTCGGTCCAATCCAGAAACGTTTAATCCCCACACACAAAAGAAAGCTAGAAATGACCACCGGAGGAGAAGGAAGCACCGGAATGCAAAACGGACAACGGGGAAAATGCTCGAATGCATGAGACGAACACGTATGCGAATGCAATGCACATGATGACATGATATGAGATGCATGAAAACAAAAACAACACACGGAGACAAAGACCCGAACCCGAGAAAATAATATAACTTAACGCCGGAAACGGCAAGAGTTGGAGTACAAATTGGGAAAGTTACATCCGGGGTGTTACACCTTCCTCTGTCCATTTTTTACATTTTCTGTCTTACATTTCTCTCCTTCCCCTCTTTTCTTTTATAGGCCTTAAAGGCTCCTCAAGTGACATGCTACTCGCGCTCATTAAACCTGGGGGCTTCTTTAACAGAAGCTTATTTATACGGGCCTCACGCCCACCACATGTGTCAAACTTCCGCATGTACCTTTTCTTCACCATTATATGCATCGATATGACTTAAGTTTTGGCCAAGATGGGTTGCCTGGCTCCTGTGCTTACCCCTACATTCCCGATTGTTCGGCTAGGTGGTAAAGGGAGCACCTCTACGATTGTTACTGCCGGATCAGCCGGATGTATACCTCAGACTGGGTGAAGCCGAAAGCTAGTGTTCTTAAGGGAATATTCGGTCGGTGAACTAAAAGATGACCTTTTTTACTTATTTATATATATGCCCCCAGATGATTTTCCTGCGTTTGCAGTCCGTACATGCACTTTAGGGCATGCCTCCCAGATAAAGGAACCCCTAACGGAACTATTCTCTCTGGAGATGTTTCTTACTAACCATGTAATATAACATAACTAGTTGGTCACTTGTCTGATAAAGCACTAATGACCCCTACGCCTGGTCTCCATGCATACCCCGGTTCTTACATAACCGGTAGGGTATTCGGACACACTCCGGACCGTCAGGTCATGAGGTTGAAGCGAAAAGGTCGGCAACAACAAACGATCTACAATCCGGCTAGAAGGCATTACACATGTCAATTTGAAAGTGTGTTATATCGACTAGAGGGGGGGGTGAATAGGCGATTTTTATGAAAGTCTTCAAAACGTGGAAGTTATGAAGACAAACGATAGAAATAATCCTATTACCCTGCAGCGGAAGGTAGACTACACTAGGCAAGCCATAGTCAAGTATTCAATAGAGTGAAAGCACAGTGACTAATAGCAGCAATGTAGTAAGGATCAGGTAGGAAGATATTATGAAGCCAAACAGAACACGCAGTCACTCAGTGAAGATAAAAGATAGTGCAATCATACAATGACTTCACAAGGAGTAACAGTACATAAAGAGAAGGGAAGGATGAAACCAGCGACTCGTTGAAGACAATGATGTGTTGGACTAGTTCCAGTTGCTGTGACAACTGTACGTCTGGTTAGGGCGGCTAGGTATTTAAACCTGAGGACACACAGTCCCGGACACCCAGTCCTGAACACGCAGCTCAGGACACCCAGTCCTCACCGTATTCCCCTTGAGCTAAGGTCACGCAGACCTCGCCCAATCACTCTGGTAAGTCTTCAAGGTAGACTCCCAAACCATCACAGACTTCGTTCACCGGCAATCCACAATGTCTCTTGGATGCTCAGAACGCGACGCCTAACCGGCTGGAGGATTCACAGTCCTCAAGTTTAATAAGTCTTCAGATCACACAGACAAGAAGACTTAAGTGATGCCTAATTCTCTTTGGCTCTGGGTGGTTAGGGCTTTATCCTCGCAACGAATTCTCTCTCAAAGGCTTCGAGGTGGGTTGCTCTCAAACGACAAAAGTCGTATACTAACTCTGAGCAGCCAACCATTTTTGGTTGTAGGGGGTGGGCTATTTATAGCCACTAGGCAACCCGACCTGATTTGTCCGAAATGACCCTGGGTCACTAAGGAACTGACACGTGTTCCAACGGTCAGATTTCAAACTCACACGGCAACTTTACTTGGGCTACAAGCAAAGCTGACTTGTCTGACTCTGGACAAGATTCGCTCTCATAGTCTTCACTCGAAGACATAGGTTTTGGTTAGGCATCACTTCAGTCATTCTGACTGGTTCTCTTGGACCCCACTTAACAGTACGGTGGTTCCTATGACTCAACAAGGAAGAAGAAAAAGAACTACGAAAGATCTAAGTCTTCGAGCTCCATAGGCTTCATGCGATGTCTTCTCTTGTCATAGTCTTCAATGTGAATATCTTCATATACCACCTTTGACATCAATGTCTTCATACATTTTTAGGGGTCATCTTTGGTAGGAAAACCGAATCAATGAGGGACTTCTACCTGTGTTATCCTGCAATTCTCACAAACACATTAGTCCCTCAACTAGGTTTATCGTCAATACTCCAAAACCAACTAGGGGTGGCACTAGATGCACTTACAATCTCCCCCTTTTTGGTGATTGATGACAAACTAGTTGAAGTTTTCAACGGGGAATATAATATGTGAAATTGTAAAGGATAAGGAATTGTCTTCATAAGTTGCAAGGGCTCCCCCTGAAGATGTGCATATAAGTAGTTTGCTTTTGGAATGCAAATGCACATGGCAGGTTGTGCTTGTGGAGATCCTCTTCAACTTATGATGACAATCCACTATGCATGTGAAGGTATGTGAAGATAATGACATGCATAATGGAAAATGGACATCTGCAAAATGATCTAAGTGCGGAATTTATCGTTGCACATGCGGAATTTATCATCGCATCACAAAATGGCAAATAGGTAGCAGACGACCATCGAGTTTAAGTGTTACAACTCAAAGAACCAAATGTATCAAAACGAGAGTTGTAAAAACGAAGCAAAATATGAAGCACCCGCCCATATGGACCCGCTTGAAGACTATTAAACTCATATGCTTCTCCCCCTTTTGTTAGTAAGGACCAAAAAGGTTTGAAGACATAGTGCCTCTACTCGTTCCCATGAAGAGTAGGTGAAGCAGCAGGGTCGTTGGTGGTGTTCGGCGGTACGGAAGAGCTTGGAGCAGTGTCGAAGCATACTGAAGGAGGCGGCGGTGAAGTAGCATCGTCATCATCCTCGATCACTCTGGCATTTACAGTCGCAGTAGAGGAAGAGAACTCAGAGTCTTCAAGAGATGGAGTTCGTCGCAGCACTGCCCTTCGAGGAGGTGTGGAGTCAAACTTGAAGCGCTTAGAGAAGCCATCCTCTTGAAGATCATCTTTAGAACACATCAGTGTCAGCCCTTTCCATGTGCGTCGAGAGGTTTCATGGGCAACAAAGGCATTCTTGGTGGCAAGATTGCGAATGCGATTAACATCCACCAAGAGGCTTTGCATTTGACGCTTCAGCCAGTCATGATGCCTATCCTGTTTCTGATGAAGAGCCACAAGAAGCTCTCGGTCATTGAGAACACGAGTGCGCTTCTTGGGTCGTGGGGCAGTTGTACTGTCAGTGGCTTCAGTGAGAGCAGGATGCGGTGCACGTGTAGTGCCAGCCAAAGGATACACATGAGTGACTGCTTCAACTCCTTCAATGTTCTGAGAAAAACTTTGATGCTCTGCATTCTGAAGACTTAGAGGTTCCTTGGCACGCTCAGGATAGATGGCTTCAATGGACATATCCACATCAGGCAGAAAAATCCGATGATTGCGAGCAGATGGCTGATATGAGATAGCGGAGTGAAGTTTGATCAGCCGCATTACCCATGGGGCGTAGAACTTCAAGCCAAACAGATCAGAGCCTGATGCAGCAAGTTGGCGAATGAAGAAGTCCTGTGCATTGAAGCATTTGCCATGAAGAATATAGAAGACCAAAGTCTTCATTGCGCCTTCCAGCTTAGCATGTGGAGAGTGCCCTTTGATGGGCCAGAGAGTTCGCTTTATGATGTGATAAATAGTCCTTGGCAGATACTCTAGGTCTTCAACGAAGAACTCTTTGGGATATGCAGCATCTTGGGGCAATGGCTTCATCATACTGAGCATCTGACTCATGTTAGGTTCAGGCTTCTGAAAGATGCTCTCCACAGCTTCACTGTGAAGTTGACAGCCAGATTCATAGAGATCGCCGGGAGTGGGTAGACCAGTGAGCTCAATGATGTCAAAGGCTTTGGCTTCGTGATGAACGTTTCCTGTCATCCACTCCAGGACCCAAGTCTTCGGATCTCTGTTATACCCGCGGATGTGAAGTGTGGCATAGAATTGGAGCAGCAACTCTTCATTCCAATGATCTTGTTCAATGACGAACGGCAGCAATCCAACCTCTTTGAAGCAATCCAGAGCTTCTTCCAGACAGGGCAGACCAGCTATTGCTTCAATGTCAAGATGCTTGTGTGGGAAGATGCGACCTTGATTGTAAAGAATGCAGGAGTAATAGCTTCACTGCGGATAGCTCCAGAACCGATCAGATGATATTCTTTCCCTTGAGTAGGGGTTCCTGGAGCTATTGAAGAATGTGTTGTCTGCTCTGAAGCCATTGATATTGAAGGATCCAGGTGCTGATGCAGGACCTGGGAACCTGGGAAATCTTGGGATTGGCTTCTGTACCTGAGGCCTGTGCTCAACATGATAGTCGAACTGAGGACCGGCAGCAGGCGCAGGAACAGAAGCAGTGGGATCAGTGGCTTCGCTGACTTCTGGTGCTTTTGTTGGTGAGGGCTCCACATTAGCTTCAGCCATGACAATGTTAGTGGCTTCATTGGTGTTGGTGGTGGCAGCCTCAAGATTTTCAACCTCCACTTGACGAGCTGGAGGGTCGGTCACAACCACGTTCTCCTCGAGAACTGCTTCTTAGTGGGACAGGGGAGTAGCAGCTTGTGGGACTTCTTCTTCATCAGCTGATGCAGCCGGAATGTCTTCAGCAGCTTCAGCTTCAGACGCAGAGACTGGAGGCCTTGGTCCTTTGCGAAGCCTGCGCAACGCAGGCGACGCCTGTGTAGTTGGAGTTGGCTGGGCCTCAAAGTCTTCCTCCTCTTGTGGGCGATCAGCCCATGAAGCATCCTGAGCAATTGACGTCAGAGGACGACCAATGCTAATGAGTTTGCTGTGCTCGGGCTGAGGAAGGACTGCACCATCTTCTACATGGTCATGGTGACCAATGTCGTCAGCAGCGATGGAATCAGCTGCTGGAAAGTCTTCAGCTTCATGAGCCTCTGTGAAAGCAGGCTCATGGATTGTCAGTTGGTGTTCAGCGTCAGGACGAACCATGGAAATGGGTTCAACAATCAAGGGCTCTGTATGAGCAGCTCGTTCCTTCTTGGTCTTCCTCTTCTTCTTGGAGGGGGCAGTAGGAGAGGCTGCAGGATGTTTCCTTTTTCTGGCTTCAGCCTCAGCAGTCCTCGTCTTCTTCAGTTTTGAAGCGGTTGACCTGGCCTTTGGCTTCGAGCCAGTCATGCTAGTTGGGAAGACAATGGGATCTGCTTCCTGCCTTGGTGCGTCGGGTTCAGCTGTAGCGGGCTTCTTCTTCTTCTTTGCAGCCATCCCGGGGTCGATGCCAGGACGCCCAAGGGCCTTGCGCTTCTCAGCCTCATTGTAGGCTTGCACACATCTGTCAGCCAGAACCTTCATGCGCTCACGAGAACCCTGAGCTTCTGCACGTTTCTTGAGAAAGGCTTCCTTGAGCTCGTGCAGCATAATCTTGAAGTTCTTCACCTCCTGCATGCTGAGCTTGGCCATATGCTTCTTGAACTGAGATTTCTCAAAGTCAATCTTCTGCTTCAGTTCAACAATGCGTTGGGCGATAGCTAGCTCTAAAGCAATGGCGCCATGGAAGGCGACACTGAGGCCAATGGGTAGTTGCAGATCTTCGAAGCTGATGTTTGGCGTGTCAAACCACTCATCAATGAAGTTGTGGATGATTGTTACATCAAAGAGAGGCAGATCGTTGAAGATTTCTACTTCTTTGCTCTTGATGAGTTGCTCAAGAGCGTCATCTGCAAGATCTTCATCACTTGACAGATCAATGGCATCATTGCGCAGAATGGCAGCAGTTGTTAGCTCTTGGCCGGTGTGTGGCAGAGGCATCTTGACCTTCTGGGGCTTGGAGATGCGTGACAAATCTTCAGACTGCACACTGTCTTCAGGAGGTGTAGTTGCCAGTGGCTTCGCCCGTGAGATTTTTGGAGCAGAGGCAGGCTTTGAAGCTTTAGGCTGCTTCTTTGGCTTCGGCGCTGCAGGCGCTTCATCTGATTCAGCGTCATCTGCAGGCTCATTCACGGCTGTCCCTTGAACCAAGATATGGGTGATGAGACCTTCAAGGTTGTAGAAAGGACCGACGACATTGGGTTCTGCATCACATGTGCCGTTAGCCCTTGGAGCAGAAGGACCATGGTTGAAGTCTAGTCCCAATGTCTTCTTGTTCTGCTTTGCTGAGTTCTGGGCAAACTGGAAGTTGCGCTTAAACAGATTGTCGTCACGACACCATAGCAGGGACGATGGGTCAGCATCCGCAGGCTGTGGTCCACGGACCATGCAGGGATAGAAGCCTTGTTCAATGGCTTCATCTCTGGTCCTGGGTTGAAGATTTTTGTAGAGGATGTCTCCCCATGGTCGCTTGATGGCATTCTTTTCAGCATATTCCTTTGTCACAAATCTGTACTTGAACCACTGTTCTGCCCAATAGCGTCGAATCCATTGGATTCGTGTCTTGCGCTGATTGTAATCCTCTTCAGGATCTGTCTTGTATAGCTCTGAGAGGTCATCGGGCAGATCTCTTGATGTTTCTCCACGACGCTTTCTGCCACCCTTCCTTGCTGATTTCTCTGAAGCCATGAACTTTAAACTGAAAGGCTTCAATACGTTCAGAGGCTTCAAAGGTTTTCGCTTGCTGGACAAACAGGAACTGGCTTCTGGAGAATTTATGTGATGCTGTAAGAATTCTGCAAATGAATACAGACTATGAGAACCAAGGGATTCTCCCACGGACATGTACCTGTGACAGCATTAAGGTGTGAGGGAAGGGGAAGAGGTCATATGCATTCTCAGAAGATTTTGAAGATAAATCAGTTTAGAAGACATTGACCTCATCGTGCGAAGACATTCACTCATAGATAAGGAGTTGGTTCCAGATTTGTACGAATCCACGGATCAGTACAAGTGAGGAATCTAACTACTTTTTGAAGCATAAGTGAATATACTAGGCATGTTATGAGATGCAGTATGAAAGAGATCCAACTTGTGTGAACAGAAACTGCTTGTGGTAGAAAGTGATAAAGCCATGTTATGAGGCCGTAAAAAGGAGGTTTTATTTACCACACGAAGAACTGCTAGACGGAGTGAAGAGGAGGCCGAGCAGTTCGATCGTCCGTGCCCTAACTTGGCGATGGAGGACACCTACGGCAACGGCGGAGAAGACGATGTCCGCGGTCGGCGTGAAGAGGGCGTCGGAGAGGTTGCGGCAGCGAAGCGCTTCGTCACCGGCGTCGTCGAGGGCTAGCGGTGGCGCTAGGGTTCGTGCGAGAGTGGAAGAAGAGATAATGACTGCTGTGAGGTGTGTATTTATAGGTACAGGGGCGGCACTGCGTTATTACACAGGTGCCCCTGGCGATTCGCATCTGAGGAACACATGGCCATCATGCAGCATATTGGGGTTTGTTCCACGTCCCACGCACGCCTGGATTGTCGGGTGGTCGTTCCCACTTCTCCGGGTTTCAGGTGGAGGAATGAGCATTGAAAACGGACTTAATGGTTGTCTCTGTATCTTCTGCTGTCAAGGACGCAGAGAAGACATTTGACAGTTTCAATAGAATGCATATGATTTGGAGAGATAGAGTTTGAGATAGAAAGCATAGAGAGGTTAGGGTCCGATCACATTCACTTAGTTCAAAAGATTCAACA
>NC_041390.1:397150696-397231664 GCF_002162155.2 Triticum dicoccoides | reverse complement strand
ATGTTGAGATTGAAGCCAAACCAAATGTGAAGACATAGCAAATGTAACGCCATGAGTGAAACACTTCAAACAGAACATTTGGTGGTGGCGTTACCCACCGTATAGGAAGTATTAGACCCAGACACGGCGCACAATTATCGTGGCGCTCCGAAGTCAAATTCCACATTAATGTATTCACACTTAGAATGTATGTCTTCATTGATTAAAGATATACTTTACTTCGTGTGTTGCACATCTAAGTCATCAATATGCATAAGTGTTAGGATGTGTGCCTGATCACAGGACATTTGAGGATTCCAGGATATTTAGCTCACACCGTAATTTGCAAAATCTCTTCTCATCCAAGGGCTTGGTGAAGATATCTGCCAATTGCTCTTCAGTGTTGACGTGTATGATATCAATATCTTCCTTCACAACATGATCTCTGAGAAAGTGATGACGAATTTCAATGTGCTTTGTCTTCGAGTGCTGAACTGGGTTGTTGGCAATCTTAATGGCGCTTTCGTTGTCGCAGTAGAGTGGCACTTGCTTCAGATGAATGCCATAGTCCTTGAGTGTTTGCTTCATCCACAGAAGCTGAGCGCAGCAAGATCCAGCAGCAATGTATTCAGATTCAGCAGTGGAGAGAGCTACACAGTTCTGCTTCTTTGAAGACCAACATACAAGTGATCTTCCCAGAAAGTGACATGTGCTTGATGTAGACTTGCGATCCACTTTGTCACCAGCATAATCAGCATCCGAGAATCCAACCAGATCAAACTCTGAGCCCTTTGGATACCATAATCCTAGAGTTGGGGTGTGAACCAAATATCGAAGAATTCGCTTCACAGCTAAGTGATGCGACTCCTTTGGTGTCGCTTGGAATCGAGCACACATGCAAACACTAAGCATAATATCTGGCCTAGATGCACATAGATAAAGCAAAGAACCAATCATGGAGCGGTATACCTTTTGATCGAACTCTTTACCATTGTCGTCGGGACCCAGATGATGCTTGGCTGGCATTGGTGTTGTGAAGCCTTTGCAGTCTTGCATACCGAACTTCTTCAGACAATCTTTGAGATACTTCTCTTGAGATATGAAGATGCCATTGCGTTGCTATCGTATTTGGAGACCGAGGAAGAACTTCAGCTCTCCCATCATGGACATCTGATATTGCTCTTGCATCATATATCCAAACTCTTCACTGTACTTCTGATTGGTGTAGCCGAAGATAATGTCATCCACATATATTTGGCAGACAAACAGTTCACCATCATATGTCTTCGTGAATAGAGTGGGGTCTAGGGAACCAGGTATGAAGCCTTTGCTCTTCAGGAAGTATTTGAGTGTGTCATACCAGGCCCGAGGGGCTTGTTTAAGGCCATACAATGCCTTGTTGAGCTTGTATACCATGTCAGGATGTTTTGGATCTTCAAAGCCAGGCGGTTGTGCACCATACACTTCTTCTTCAATCTTGCCATTGAGAAAGGCGCTCTTCACATCCATTTGATATAGAAGTATGTTGTGATGATTGGCATAGGCCGGCAGTATGCGTATGGCTTCAAGTCTAGCCACAGGAGCAAATGTTTCATCGAAGTCAATGCCTTCCACTTGAGTATATCCTTGAGCAACGAGACGAGCTTTGTTTCTGACAACTTGACCATGCTCATCTTGCTTGTTGCGGTATATCCATTTGGTGCCTATTATGTTGTGCTTCCGAGGATCAGGACGCTTAACCAGTTCCCATACATTATTCAGCTCAAACTGTTAAAGCTCTTCTTGCATAGCTTGAATCCATTCAGGTTCCATGAAGGCTTCTTCAACTTTCTTGGGTTCTGTTATTGAGACGAATGCGAAGTGCCCACAGAAATATGCTAGCTGAGTTGCCCTTGATCGAGTGAGCGGACCGGGTGCATTGATGCTGTCAATTATTCTCTCAATCTGCACTTCATTGGCAACACGAGGATGTACAGGGTGAAGGTTTTGCTCTTGCTGATCATTGTCATTGTTAGTGGGATTGTCTTCAGGCTGAGCATTGTCTTCAGGTTGATCAGGTGCGGAGATGATAAGTTCCTCTTCAGGTTGAGCTTCAGAGGGTATGATTTCTCCGGTTCCCATAAGATTGATTGATTCGCTGGATGGAACTTCATCTAGCATATTTGGGAGGTGCTCTCTTTGTGAACTGTTAGTATCATCAAACCGCACATCCACTATTTCAACCACTTTATAATGAAAGAGATTGAAGACTCTGTAGGAGTGCGAGTCCTTTCCATATCCAAGCATAAAACCCTCATGTGCTTTTGGTGCAAATTTTGAAGTGTGATGTGGATCCTTGATCCAGCACCTGGCACCAAATACTCTGAAGTAACTGACATTTGGCTTCTTGCCAGTAAGGAGCTCATAAGATGTCTTGTTCAAAAGCTTGTGAAGATAAACATGATTGATTGTATGGCATGCAGTATCAATGGCTTCAGGCCAGAATTTTCTTGGAGTCTTGTATTCATCAAGCATCGTTCGGGCCATCTCAATGAGTGTTCTATTTCTTGCGTTCGACGACGCCATTTTGCTGTGGCGTGTATGGGGCTGAGAATTCATGTGTGATGCCCAAGGTATCAAGATATGTATCAAGGCCAGTATTCTTGAATTCAGTGTCATTGTCACTTCTGATGTGCTTTATCTTGGCGCCATAGTTGTTCATTGCTCGATTGGCGAAGCGTCTGAAGACATCCTGCACTTGAGTCTTGTAGAGGATTATGTGCACCCAAGTATATCTAGAATAATCATCAACAATAACAAAGCCATAGAGGAAAGCAGTAGTAGTAAGAGTTGAGTAATGAGTGGGACCGAAAAGATCCATGTGGAGCAGTTCGAAGGGTCGAGTGGTTGTCATGATTGTCTTTGAGGGATGTTTGGCCCTCGTCATCTTCCCTGCTTCACAGGCACCACATAAGTGATCTTTCTTGAACTTGACGCCCTCGATGCCTATGACATGCTTCTTCTTTGCAAGGGTGTGGAGGTTCCTCATGCCAGCATGCCCTAGCCTCCGATGCCAGAGCCAGCACTCTGAAGCCTTTGCTAGAAGACATACGGCAAGCTGTGGTCCTACCGAAAAATCTACCACGTACAAATCATCTTTCCGATACCCTTCAAACACTAGAGACTTGTCAGATTCCATTAATACAAGGCAGCGATATTTTCCAAATATTACGATCATGTTCAAATCGCAAAGCATTGAGACAGACATTAAGTTGAAGCCAAGGGATTCAACAAGCATGACTTTATCCATGTGTTGATCCTTTGAGATTGCAACTCTACCTAGACCCAATACCTTACTTTTACCAGTGTCAGCAAATGTGATGTGACTCTTGTTGGATGGACGTAAGGTTGAGTCCATAAGAAGGCTTCTTTTGCCAGTCATGTGGTTGGTACACCCACTATCAATAATCCATTCTGAAGACGCTGGTGTCGTACCCTACAGTGCAGTTAGGGGGATAGGCTTCACGAAGAGAATTGTGAAGCAAAAACATTTGACGAACCAGTGGGTTATGAAAGCTTAGATCCATATTAGGACTGATAGGGAGAGTAGCAAGCGATTCAGGAACGAAGTACATAGTAAGACCATTCGGGCATTTGATCTTGCGCCCTACAAGATGTTTAAGGTCCCCAGCAATAGCGTCAGACGATTTTGGTTTTCTACTAGAGACCTTTCCCTGCAAAAGAGAGTTAAGCTTTCTTAGCCACCCACATCTTCAAGGGTGGCTTAGAAGCAATAAGTCTAAGTGCAGCATCTGAGAACTTTGGCTTTGGAGCCCTAGCGAAAAGTCTTGCATGCGGACAATAGTACTCATAAGAATAAGCAGAATAGTTCTTGGTCTTATGAACATGGCGGTTTGATGAACCGCGCTCATATTCATAGGCCTGAGTATGGTTTCCCTGCAAAACATTTGCATTAGTGCGACTCAGGTGAGTCCTCTGTCTGTATGAAGCCTTTGGACCGTATGAAGCATGTGGTCTGAGGTTTGTCTTCTTCATGTGTGGTGTCATGATGAAATTCATAGGAAGATTCTCCAGACACTTTTTCGGAACCCAGATCTTCTTCATAGGCGGTCCATTCCTACAGTTAGTACCAATGTACCTGGCAAACACTTCACCATTCTGATTCTTAAACAGTTTATAGTTTGCATCAAAGGATTCATCAATGACAATGGGATTTGCACAAGAGAAGCCAGATAGATTGGATAGATCTGCTGAAGATTCCTTTGTAGCAACCCATGTGGTTTTGGGGTACTGCTCGGGTTTCCAGTAAGAGCCATCAGCATTCATTTTCCTTACGAACCCAACACCCTCTTTCCTCGGGTTTCGGTTCAAGATATGCTTTTTGAGGACATCACATAGTGTCTGATGCCCTTTAAGACTTTTGTACATCCCTGTTTCAAGCAATGTCTTCAACCTAGCATTCTCATCAGCAATAGCAGTGGAATCCTCAGCAGAGGGGTTAGTTCCCAGATCAACAGTTGAAGATATTGCAACAGTAGCAGCAGTAGAACATTCAGCAACAGTAGTAGCATTATCACACTCAATGCATTTAAGACATGGTGGTTCAAATCCTTCCTGAGCGGAACTGATCTGTTTGGCGTGAAGTGACTCATTTTCCTTTTGAAGATCTTCATGAGCCGCTCTCAATTTCTCAAGATCTTGCTTCCTTTGAAGATAATCATAGGAAAGCTTTTCATGAGTTGTTGAGAGCGTTTCATGACAACTTTCAAGTTCCTCATACTTAACATGAAGATTTTTTATGTCTTCAATTAAGGACTCAGATCGAGTCATTTCAGCGCCTAAGAGATCATCGCTTTTGTCTAACAGTTTTTGAATATGTTCCATGGCTTTCTGTTGTTCAGTTGCAATTTTAGCAAGTGTTTTGTAGCTGGGTTTTGAACCACAATCAGAGTCATTGTCACTAGATGTTTGATAGTGAGTAGTGCGTGTGTTTACCTTGGCACCGTGTGCCATGAAGCAGTAGGTAGGAGCGGAGTAGTCCTTGTCATTTGCATCGGTGTCGGTGATGAGGTCATTGTCTTCAGTGTTGAAGATGGACTTGGCAACGTATGCTATAGCCAGACTTGCGATGCCAGAATCGGACTCCTCCTCAGACTCCACCTCTGCCTCCTCAGAAGCGGACTCCTCCTCTGAATCCATTTCCTTGCCAACAAACGCACGTGCCTTGCCAGATGAGCTCTTCTTGTGTGATGAAGACTTTGAAGAAGACTTGGAAGAAGACTTTGAGTATTTCTTCTTCTTCTTGTCGTCAGAGTCATATTCCTTGCTCTTCTTCTTCTTATTGTTCTCATTGTCCCACTGTGGACACTCAGAGATGAAGTGGCCAGGTTTCTTGCACTTGTGACATGTTTTCTTCTTGTAGTCATGAGCAGAAGCTTCATCATTCCTTGAGCTTGATCGGGAAGACTTTCTGAGGCCTTTCTTCTTGGTGAATTTTTGGAACTTCTTCACAAGCATAGCAAGTTCCCTTCCAATGTCTTTAGGATCATCAGAACTGCTGTCAGATTCTTCTTCAGATGAGGAGATAGCTTTTTCCTTCAAGGCACGAGTTCGCCCATAGTTTGGACCGTAGATATCTCTTTTCTCAGAAAGCTAAAACTCATGTGTGTTGAGCCTCTCAAGCATGTCAGACGGATCGAGTATCTTGAAATCAGGACGTTCTTGAGTCATCAGGGCTAGGGTGTCAAACGAACTGTCAAGTGATCTCAGTAGTGTCTTGACGACTTCATGCTTGGTGATCTCAGTAGCGCCAAGGGCTTGAAGCTCATTCGTGATGTCAGTGAGTCGATCAAATGTGAGCTGGACATTCTCATTGTCATTTCTCTTGAAGCGGTTGAAGAGGTTGTGAAGGACACTGATTCTCTGATCTCTCTGGGTTGAGACGCCTTCGTTGACCTTGGAGAGCCAGTCCCAGACTAGCTTAGATGTTTCCAAAGCACTCATGCGGCCATACTGTCCTTTGGTCAGACGACCACAGATGATATTCTTGGCAGTAGAGTCCAGTTGAACGAACTTCTTGACATCAGCAGCAGTGACACCTTCTCCAGCCTTGGGAACGCTGTTCTTGATGACATACCATAGGTCGATGTCAATGGCTTCAAGATGCATGCGCATCTTATTCTTCCAGTAGGGATATTCAGTTCCATCGAAGACGGGGCACGCAGCTGAGACTTTGATTATCCCTGCAGTCGACATAGCTAAAACTCCAGGTGGTTAAACCGAATCACACAGAACAGGGGAGTACCTTGCTCTGATACCAATTGAAAGTGCGTTATATCGACTAGAGGGGGGGTGAATAGGCGATTTTTATAAAAGTCTTCAAAACATGGAAGTTATGAAGACAAACGATAGAAATAATCCTATTACCCTGCAGCGGAAGGTAGACTACACTAGGCAAGCCATAGTCAAGTATTCAATAGAGTGAAAGCACAGTGAATAATAGCAGCAATGTAGTAAGGATCAGGTAGGAAGATATTATGAAGCCAAACAGAACACGCAGTCACTCAGTGAAGATAAAAGATAGTGCAATCATACAATGACTTCACAAGGAGTAACAGTACATAAAGAGAAGGGAAGGATGAAACCAGCGACTCGTTGAAGACAATGATGTGTTGGACCAGTTCCAGTTGCTGTGACAACTATACGTCTGGTTAGGGCGGCTAGGTATTTAAACCTGAGGACACACAGTCCCGGACACCTAGTCCTGAACACGCAGCTCAGGACACCCAGTCCTCACCGTATTCCCCTTGAGCTAAGGTCACACAGACCTCGCCCAATCACTCTGGTAAGTCTTCAAGGTAGACTCCCAAACCTTCACAGACTTCGTTCACCGGAAATCCACAATGTCTCTTGGATGCTCAGAACGCGACACTTAACCGGCTAGAGGATTCATAGTCCTCAAGTGTAATAAGTCTTCAAATCACACAGACAAGAAGACTTAAGTGATGCCTAATTCTCTTTGGCTCTCGGTGGTTAGGGCTTTATCCTCGCAAGGAATTCTCTCTCAAAGGCTTCGAGGTGGGTTGCTCTCAAACGACAAAAGCCGTATACTAACTCTGAGCAGCCAACCATGTTTGGTTGTAGGGGGTGGGCTATTTATAGCCACTAGGCAACCCGACCTGATTTGTCCGAAATGACCCTGGGTCACTAAGGAACTGACACATGTTGCAATGGTCAGATTTCAAACTCACACGGCAACTTTACTTGGGCTACAAGCAAAGCTGACTTGTCCGACTCTGGACAAGATTCGCTCTCATAGTCTTCACTCGAAGACAGAGGTTTTGGTTAGGCATCACTTCAGTCATTCTGACTGGTTCTCTTGGACCCCACTTAACAGTATGGTGGTTCCTATGACTCAACAAGGAAGAAGAAAAAGAACTACGAAAGATCTAAGTCTTCGAGCTCCATAGGCTTCATGCGATGTCTTCTCTTGTCATAGTCTTCAATGTGAATATCTTCATATACCACCTTTGACATCAATGTCTTCATACATTTTTAGGGGTCATCTCTGGTAGGAAAACCGAATCAATGAGGGACTTCTACCCGTGTTATCCTGCAATTCTCACAAACACATTAGTCCCTCAACTAGGTTTGTCGTCAATACTCCAAAACCAACTAGGGGTGGCACTAGATGCACTTACACAATTAAAAAAATACATAGTCACTCTGACTGATTGTATTCCTCTTCAATACCATCTAACAGACTATCTAACTTACAGTCCTGCTGGGAATACTTTGCGGCCAATTCTACTTGTCCGTACACTAAGCTTACAGGGATCTCCTTCCCGTCAGGCCGCACAGGTCCAACCTCGGCGATGTGGTTTGGGTTAGACTTCGTGTACTGCGTCTTCACCATGGCCCAGGCCTCCCTAGCGCCTTGTCGGCAGGCCGATATCTTCCACAAACGGAAGCGCCACCGAGCTCCCTCAAGCTTCTCCGAAAGCTCTCCAAGGCCCTCGGGCACGGAGTGGGAAGGCCATAAGGATCGGGCAACGCCTCGCATCGCCTGCCGAACTCGCCCGTGCAGTTGCGAGAGCTCGGGAAGAAGGTCACCTGTAGAACCGGGCATCTCCTCTGCGGGACAACCCGTTAGCATACCTACAGACATTACTCTGTTAGTCGGCTTCCTCGCCGAACTCTTTTCTTTCAAAGATTCACTTAAGCACTTACTAAATATGCCGCGTCGAAGCCGCTGATTCTCCTTAGTAGAGTCCGACAGTTGGCCACGAACATCTTTAAGTTCAACGTCCATCTTGGTGTTGGCATCCTGAAGATCATTCTTCTCCCACCTCACCCTTGTCAACATACTCTCACCGGCCTTTAGCCGGCGCAAGAGTTGTTGCCTCTCCGGATCTAGTTCGGCGCCATCTGCAATATGATTTGTCAGATTTACACCACGCCGCACTTCGCAATATACTAATCTCTCGAAGTGTATCTTACCAGAGGGGGTCTCTTTGGGCTCCCCTGCCGCGGCTAGTGCGGCCTCCAGTTGGGCTTTGCACCCTTCCAGCTCCTGGGACAGTACGGTATTCTTCTCTGTAAGAACCTGCATAACAAATGATCCTTAAATCAGTTACTCTAACTGTTTCAAGTCTCGGGGGATATTATATATTTACCAAAAAATTTCTTACCCGTATGTCTTTTACATATTGCTCCGTGGCTCTGGCTAAACCATTTTGAGCGGCACGGAGGTACGCATCTCCCGAATTGAAGGCGTCTAATGCCTCTTGGGAGAAACAAGCGTCGCGAAGAACTGTCCGGCGACGCCTGTGGTTCATGGCACTCTCCACCTTGAAATTGGTGGTAGGCAGCCTGTCCGCATCCTCTGTCGGAGGAGCGTCCGGTGCGCGCCTTGTGTTCGTTTCCGCTTCCTGGCCAGGCGTTGGAGCCTGGCTGGTGGAGGCGCGATTGGCAACCTCTCCGGATGTAGTCCGGCGAGGTCTCTTTGTCCTGAAGATAGCACGAACGTTAATATGCCCTGAAGGAATAACACCAGGGAAAAAGAGGGTGCGCTATACCTTTGCGCCGGTGTCTCAGTCTGGAGTACATTCCTTTTTACCCCACGGGGCCCTGTGGCCCCTCGCTGGCTAGCCGCCGCAGGTTCGCCTCCCGCCTCGGAAACCTCCCCTGCAAAACACGGTTGTTGTTAGGAAAACTGAAATGCGTGAGAATGGATTCCTTTTCAAGAGGATGAGACTCCGCTCTATGTTACCTGGGAGGCCGGAATTAACCCTGGGAAATTAGTCGTAATGGCCACCAAGGTATTATCCTTGCTTAGCTGATGAAACACCCCGTCGATCAGCTCCACCGATATGTCCAGATCCTCTTCGGAGTTCGGATCGAGGGACCGTTCTGGATCCTCGGGCTGTGGGGGACGGCTGTTTATGTCCTTTACTTCCTGACGCAGTTCCTACGTTGAAGTCGTTAGACTACATATTTAATCATGGGAATATAAAACGGACGGGCAAGCACAATTGTCCACTTGCCCAACTTGGAGGGTTGTACATAGAAAATCCTCCCTGCGGGTTGACGCGGAGGAATTCCTCCTCTTCTCTCTTATACAAAGAGGATAAGATCTTTACTAGAGCGGCAGCTGAGGCTGGCCCCTTACGACCATAACGGGTGGCGTCATCCTCCCCGTTAAAATCCCACATAGGGTGGCCAAGACCTCAATCATGGTTAGTCCGGAATGAGCCAATAGTCTTATCCGACCCATCAGGTGAAGGACGTCCCTGCCGCCTTCTCTCTGAGAGCTCCGTGGATGCCAGCTTAGGCGTTTCTTTAAGGGAGCAATGTTGAATTCGGGGAGACCGGCCCGGATAGGATCCGGCAGCGGGACATCATCTATATAAAACCATTCCGAAGGCCAGTCCTCGGACGCCTTCTTTGGGGTTCTGGATAGATATCAGGTCCCGGCGATACGCCACACTTCGGCTCCGCCCACTTGATATATAGACCCCTCTTGAGAGCGGGGCACCAGGCAGAATAACCTCTTCCACAGCGCGAAATGAGCCTCAACACCCAAGAATAGCTCGCAAAGGGCGACGAAGCCCGCGATATGCAATATAGAGGCGGGCGTGAGATTGTGCAGCTGGAGGCCGTAGAACTCCAGAAGCCCACGGAGAAATGGATGAATTGGAAATCCAAGTCCTCTTACTAGATAAGGGATGAGGCGCACCCGCTCTCCTTTGGAGGGATTGGGGGTGCTCTCCGCTTGCTCTCCGCCATTATAGGTGGCGAGTCCGGCTCGGACCGGGACCATATAAGCCCGAGGGAGAAATCCTTTGGCATGAAGCGACACTAGCTCGCTGTGCGGGATGGAGCACCTCTGCCAGTCTCCAGGTTTAGGACTGGAAGGGCGAGAGGAGGAGCTGCGACGGCTGGCCATGTTGGAATGGACCTTTGCTGGAGGCGCTCTGATGATTGCTCGCGGAGAGGAGAAGGTGTGGTTTGGATCTGAATCCCCATCCCATTAAATAGGCGGCTCGTTTATGCGGCTAGGGGTGTGAATGTAAAAACACACTGACTTTTCGCATTCGTTTAACACATGGAAGACGGCCATTATTGGGCGTGGAAGCCAAGGTGCGCTACATTATGAAAATCTGACACTATTCAGCAGGTACACAGAATTTGGAGAAGAACCCGCCTTGCAATGCCGAAGACAATCTGCGCGCCGGACTCGTCGTCATTGAAGCCTGGTTCGGGGGCTACTGAGGGATTCCTGGATTAGGGGGTGTCCGGGTAGCCGGACTATACCTTCAGCCAGACTCCAGGACTATGAAGATACAAGATTGAAGACTTTGTCCCGTGTCCGGATGGGACTTTCCTTGGCGTGGAAGGCAAGCTTGGCGATGCGGATATTCAAGATCTCCTACCATTGTAACCGACTTTGTGTAACCCTAACCCTCTCCGGTGTCTATATAAACCGGAGGGTTTTAGTCCGTAGGACAACTTCATCATACAACAACCATACCATAGGCTAGCTTTTAGGGTTTAGCCTCCTTGATCTTGTGGTAGATCTACTCTTGTACTACCCATATCATCAATATTAATCAAGCAGGACATAGGGTTTTACCTCCATCAAGAGGGCCCGAACCTGGGTAAAACATCGTGTTCCTTGCCTCCTGTTACCATCCGGCCTTGACGCACAGTTCGGGACCCCCTACCCGAGATCCGCCGGTTTTGACACCGACACCTGCAAAATGCTGGCGACGCCTATGGAGATGGAGTCGGTTGGGCCTCAAAGTCTTCATTGTCAATCACCGGAGTGGTGACCTGTGGTGGGGGAGTGAATGGTGTTTCTTCATCACGAGGGGATTCTTGAGGGTGATCAGCCCATGAGTCATCCTGAGCAATTGGCGTCAATGGACAACCAATGCTGATGAGTTTGTTGTTCGTGAGAACAGGCGATGATACCAAATTGAGCTCGATCTGAGGAAGGACTTCATCATCTTCAACATTCTCTTGAGGACCAATGTCTTCAGCTGCGGTGGGGTCAACAACTGGATTCTCTTCAGCTTCAGGAGCCTCTGTGGAAGCAGGCTCATGAACTACCAGACGACGTTCTTGATGTGCAGAGGAAGGACGAGCAACAGAAATTGGCTCAACAACAAGGGGCTCTGTGGAAGCAGCCCGGTCTTTCTTCTTTGTTTTCCTTTTCTTGGTTGGTGCAGCATCATCAGTGGTGGCTTTGGTCTTGCGCTTTCTAGCTTCGGCTTTAGCTGCTCTCGTTTTATTGAACTCCGAAGCCACTGTGGGGACCTTAGGCTTCGAGCCTGTCATACTGGTCGGGAAGACAATACGAGGTTCTTACTGCCTTGATGCTTCTGGTTCGACCACAGCTGGCTTCTTCTTCTTCTTGGCAGCCATTCTAGGGTCAATGCCTGGTCGCCCCAAAGCCTTGCACTTTTCAGCTTCATTGTATCCTTGAACACATTTGGCAGCAAGATTCTTCATGCGATCACGAGAACCTTTTGCTTCTTCTCGTTTCTTGTGGAATGCCTCCTTGAGCTCATGCATCATGACCTTGAAGTTTTGAATGTCTTCAACATTGAGCTTGGCCATGTGCTTCTTGAACTGAGCCTTTTCATAGTCAATTTTGTGCTTCAGCTCAACAATCTTCTATGCAAGATCCAGCTCAGGAGGAATGGCTCCGTGGAAGGAGATGCTGAGGCCAATTGGGGGCTGAAGATCATCAAAACTGAGATCTGGGTTGTCAAACCACTCATCAATAAACTTGTACAAGATTTCCACATCAAAGAGGGGAAGATCATTGAAGATTTCCGCCTCTTGCTTGCTCTTTATCAATTGCTCAAGAGCGTCATCGCCAAGATTGTCGTCGCTGGATAGATCAATGGCATCATTCTCGTTTCTCAAAACATCAGCAGGGGTCAGTGCTTGACTAGTGGGTTGCATGGGCTTGTTCAACTTGTCAGACTTGGAGATGCGTGAGAGATCTTCAGACTGCACACTGGCTTCAGGAGGTGCAGTGGCCAGAGGCTCCGCCCGTAAGACTTTTGGTGCAAAGGGGGGTTTTGAAGCCTTTGGTTTCTTTTGCTTCACAGGCTTCGGTGGTGCAGGCGCTTCGTTAGTATCAGCGTCATTTGCAGGTTGATCCACGTCTGCCCCTTGAACAATTATATGAGTGATGAGACCTTCTAAGTTGTAGAAGGGCCCAACAAGATTGGGTTCAGCTTCGCATGTGCCGTCGGCACGTGGCGCAGAGGGGCCTGGGTTGAAGTCTAATCCCAAAGACTTCTTGTTTTCCTTGGCCGAGTTCTTTGCAAACTGAAAGTTGCACTTGAGGAGATTATCTTCACGACACCATAACAGAGAGGATGGGTCGGCATTAGCAGGCTGAGGTCCACAAATCATGCAGGGGTAGAAGCCCTGAGCAATAGCTTCGGACTTCGACTTGGGCTGAAGAACTTTGTATATTATATCTCCCAGGGACCCTTTATGGCATTCTTCTCAGCATATTCATTGGTGACGAATATGTACTTGAACCATTCCTCTGCCCAATGTCTTCGAATCCATTGGATTCGGTTCTTGCGTTCTCCATAGGTCTCTTCTGGATCTGACTTGTATAACTCATAGAGATCCGGTGGCAGGTCCTTAGCAGTGTTTCCACGGCGCTGTCTGCCGCCCTTCCTGACTGATTTTTTCTGTTGCCATGAAGTTTAGACTGAAAGGCTTCAACACTGTTGATACGTCTCCAACATATCTATAATTTTTTATTGCTCCATGCTATATTATCTACTGTTTTGGATTATATTGGGCTTTATTTTCCACTTTTATATTATTTTTGGGACTAACCTATTAACCGGAGGCCCAGCCTAGAATTGCTGTTTTTTTGCCTATTTCAGTGTTTCGAAAAAACGGAATATCAAACGGAGTCCAAACGGAATGAAACCTTCGGGAACGTGATTTTCTCACCGAACGTGATCTAGGAGACTTGGACCCTACGCCAAGGCATCAGAGAGGCGGTCACGAGGGTGGGGGTGCCCCCCCTAGGGCGCGCCCCCTGCCTCGTGGGCCCCTCGATGCTCCATTGACGTACTTCTTCCTCCTATATATACATACGTACCCCCAACGACCAGAGAAGGAGCCAAAAACCTAATTCCACTGCCACAACTTTCAGTATCCATGAGATCCCATCTTGGGGCCTGTTCCGGAGCTCTACCGGAGAGGGTTGTCATCACGGAGGGATTCTACATCACCATAGCCTCTCCAATGAAGTGTGAGTAGTTTACCTCAGACCTTCGGGTCCATAGTTAGTAGCTAGATGGCTTCTTCTCTCTTTTTGGATCTCAATACAAAGTTCTCCCCCTCTCTCGTGGAGATCTATTCGATGTAATCTTCTTTTTGCGATGTGTTTGTTGAGACCGATGAACTGTGGGTTTATGATCAAGTATATCTAGGAATAATATTTGAATCTTCTCTGAATTCTTTTATGTATGATTGGTTATCTTTGCAAGTCTCTTCGAATTATCCATTTGGTTTGGCCAACTAGATTGGTAGTTCTTGCCATGGGAGAAGTGCTTAGCTTTGGGTTCGATCTTGCGGTGTCCTTTCCCAGTCACAAAAGGGGCAGCAAGGCACGTATTGCATCATTGCCATCGAGGATAACAAGATGGGGTTTATTTCATATTGCATGAATTTATCTCTCTACATCATGTCATCTTGCTTAAGGCGTTACTCTGTTTTTAACTTAATACTCTAGATGCATGCTGGATAGCGGTCGATGAGTGGAGTAATAGTAGTAGATACAGAATCGTTTCGGTCTACTTGTCACGGACGTGATGCCTATATACATGATCATGCCTAGATATTCTCATAACTATGCTCAATTCTGTCAATTGCTCAACAGTAATTTGTCCACCCACCGTAGAATACTTATGCTCTTGAGAGAAGCCACTGGTGAAACCTATGGCCCCCGGGTCTATTCTCATCATATCAATCTCCACCACTTTAATCTTGCTTTACTTTTTTACTTTGCCTTTACTTTTTACTTAGCATCTTTATACCAAAAATACCAAAAATACTATATCTATCAGATGTCACTCTCGTAAGTGACCTGAAGGGATTGACAACCCCTAATCACGTTGGTTGCGAGTAGCTATCGTTTTGTGCAGGTACGTGGGACTTGAGCGTGGCCTCCTACTGGATTGATACCTTGGTTCTCAAAAACTAAGGGAAATACTTACGCTACTCTGCTGCATCATCCCTACCTCTTCGGGGAAAACCAACGCAAGCTCAAGACGTAGCAAGAAGGATTTTTGGCGCCGTTACCGGGGAGTCTACGCAAAAAGTCAACATACCAAGTACCCATCACAATCCCTATCTCTCGCATTACATTATTGGCCATTTTCCTCTCGTTTTCCTCTCCCCCACTTCACCCTTGCCGTTTTATTCGCCCTCTCTCTCTATCCTCCCTCTCTATTTGCATCTTTTGCCAGTTTGCTCTTGTTTGCTTGTGTGCTAGTTTGCTTGCTTGTCGCGATGGCTCAAGATAATACTAAATTGTGTGACTTCACCAATACCAATAATAATGATTTCCTTAGCACTCCGATTGCTCCTCTCACCGATGCTGAATCTTGTGAAATTAATACTGCTTTGTTGAATCTTGTTATGAAAGATCAATTCGCCGGCCTTCCTAGTGAAGATGCTGCTACTCATCTGAATAGCTTCGTTGATTTATGTGATATGCAAAAGAAAAAAGATGTCGATAATGATGTCGTTAAATTGAAGCTATTTCCTTTTTCGCTTAGAGATCATGCTAAAGCTTGGTTTTTGTCTTTGCCTAAAAATAGTATTGATTCTTGGAACAAGTGCAAAGATGCTTTTATCTCTAAGTATTTCCCTCCCGCTAAGATCATCTCTCTTAGAAACGATATTATGAACTTTAAGCAACTTGATCATGAACATGTTGCACAAGCTTGGGAGAGAATGAAATTAATGATACGTAATTGCCCTACTCATGGTTTGAATTTGTGGATGATTATACAAAAAAAATTATGCCGGATTGAATTTTGCTTCTAGAAATCTTTTAGATTCGGCCGCGGGAGGCACTTTTATGGAAATCACTTTAGGAGATGCTACTAAACTCCTAGATAATATTATGGTTAATTATTCTCAATGGCATACTGAAAGATCTTCTAATAAAAAAGTGCATGTGATAGAAGAAATCAATGTTTTGAGTGGAAAGATGGATGAACTTATGAAATTATTTGCTACTAAAAGTGTTTCTTCTGATCCTAATGATATGCCTTTGTCTACTTTGATTGAGAATAACAATGAATCTATGGATGTGAATTTTGTTGGTAGGAATAATTTTGGTAACAATGCTTATAGAGGGAATTTTAATCCTAGGCCATATCCTAGTAATCCTTCCAATAATTATGGGAATTCCTACAACAACTCTTATGGAAATTATAATAAGATGCCCTCTGAATTTGAGAATAGTGTTAAAGAGTTTATGAATTCACAAAAGAATTTTAATGCTTTGCTTGAAGAGAAATTGCTTAAAGTTGATGATTTGGCTAGAAACATTGATAGAATTTCTCTTGAGATTGATTCTTTAAAGCTTAGATCTATTCCTCCTAAGCATGATATCAATGAGTCTCTCAAAGCCATGAGAATTTCCATTGATGAGTGCAAGGAAAGAACCGCTAGGATGCGTGCTTCCAAAGATGCCTTTATTAAAGCGTGTTCTTCCAATTCCTATGAAAATCAAGATGAAGATCTAAAAGTTATTGATGTGTCACCTATTAAATCTTTGTTTTGCAATATAGATCTTGATGAAACTGAATATGATCTTCCTTTACCTAGAAGGCGTTCTAAAAATTCGGAGTATTTAGATCTTTATGATGAAATTGATGAAAGTGGGATTGAAAGAAATAAAAATCTAGATGTTTGCTAAACCCAGTATTTTGGATTTCAAGGAATTTAATTATGAAAGTTTCTCTTTAATTGATTGTATTTCCTTGTTGCAATCCGTGCAAAATTCTCCACATGCTTATAGTCAACATAAAGCCTTCACCGAACATATTGTTGATGCCTTGATGCAATCTTATGAAGAAAAACTTGAGTTGAAAGTTTATATCCCTAGAAAACTCTATGATGAGTGGGAACCAACTATTAAAATTAAAATTAAAGATCATGAGTTTTATGCTTTGTGTGATTTGGGTGCTAGTGTCTCTACTATTCCCAAGACTTTGTGTGATTTGCTAGATTTTCGTAATTTTGATGATTGCTCTCTAAACTTGCATCTTGCGGATTCCACTATTAAGAAACCTATGGAAAGGATTAATGATGTTCTTATTGTTGCAAATAGGAATTATGTGCCCGTAGATTTCATTGTTCTTGATATAGATTGCAATCCTTCTTGCCCTATTATTCTTGTAGACATTTCCTTAGAACGGTTGGTGCAATTATTGATATGAAGGAAGGGAATATTAGATTACAAATTCCATTAAAAAGGGCAAGGAACACTTTCCAATAAAAAAATAAAATTACCATATGAAACTATCATGAGAGCCACTTATGGATTGCCTACCAAAGATGGCAATACCTAGATCTATCCTCGCTTTTATGCCTAGCCAGGGGCGTTAAACGATAGCGCTTGTTGGGAGGCAACCCAATTTTATTTTTATTCCTTGCTTTTTGCTCCTGCTTAGTAATAAATAAATTATTTAGAATCTGTTTTGGTTGTGTTTTTTGTGTTTAATTAGTGTTTGTGCCAAGTAGAACCGTTGGGAAGACTTGGGGAAAGTCTTGTTGAACTTGCTGTAAAAAACAGAAACTTTAGCGCTCACGAGAACTGCTGTGATTTTTATTTGATGAGTGCTATTTAGCTAATTCTTTTTGCAGATGATTAATAGATAAATTCTTCAGGTCCAGAAAGTTATTTTAGAATTTTTGGGGTTCCAGATCTTGCGCTAGCTACAGATTACTACAGACTGTTATGTTTTTGACAGATTCTGTTTTTCGTGTGTTGTTTGCTTATTTTGATGAATCTATGGTTAGTAAAATAGTTTATTATCCATAGAGAAGTTGGAATACAGTAGGTTTAACACCAATATAAATAAATAATGAGTTCATTACAGTACCTTGAAGTGGTCTTTTGTTTTCTTTCGCTAACGGAACTCACGAGTTTTCTACTTTAAGTTTTGTGTTGTGAAGTTTTCATGTTTTCGGTGAATTCTTGTGATGGATTATGGAACAAGGAGTGTCAAGAGACAAAGCTTGGGGATGCCCATGGCACCCCCAAGATAATCCAAGTACACCAAAAAGTCAAAGATTGGGGATGCCCCGGAAGAAACCCCCTCTTTCGTCCACTTCCATCGGTAATTTACTTGGAGCTATATTTTTATTCACCAACATGATATGTGTTTTGCTTGGAGCGTCTTGTATTATTTGTGTATTTGTGTCTTAGTATGACACAATCATCCTTGCTGTACACACCTTTTGAGAGAGTCATACATGAATTAAAATTTGATAGAATACTCTATGTGCTTCACTTATATCTTTTGAGCTATGTAGTTTTGCTCTATGTGCTTCACTTATATCTTTTGAGCTAAGTAGTTTTGATCTATGTGCTTCACTTATATCTTTTGAGCTATGTAGTTTTGCTCTATGTGCTTCACTTATATCTTTTGAGCGTTATAATTTTGCTCTATGTGCTTCACTTAGATCTTTTAGAGCACGGTGGTGGATTTGTTTTAAAGAAACTATTGATCTCTCATGCTTCACTTAAATTATTTTGAGAGTCTCTTAATAGCATGGTAATTTGCTTAATAATAATATGCTTGGTATTCAAGATTTTTGAAACTTTATTTTGAATGTGTTGAATACTAAGAAAAGATTGAAGCATGATAATTGTTTTGAGATATGGAGGTGATAATATTAGAGTCATGCTAGTTGAGTAGTTGTGAATTTGAGAAATACTTGTGTTAAGTTTGTGATTCCCGTAGCATGCACGTATGGTGAACCGTTATGTGATGAAGTCGGAGCATGATTTATTTATTGATTGTCTTCCTTATGAGTGGCGGTCGGGGACGAGCGATGGTCTTTTTCTACCAATCTATCCCCCTAGGAGCATGCGCGTAATACTTTGCTTTGATAACTTCTAGATTTTTGCAATAAGTATATAAGTTCTTTATGACTAATGTTGAGTCAATGGATTATATGCACTCTCACCCTTCCACCTTTGCTAGCCTCTCTAATACCGCGCACCTTTCGCCGGTATCATACACCCACCATATACCTTCCTCAAAACAGCCACCATACCTACCTATCATGGCATTTCCATAGCCATTCCGAGATATATTGCCATGCAACTTTCCACCGTTCCGTTTATCATGACACATTCATCATTGTCATATTGCATATCCCGGTACACCGCTGGAGGCATTCATATAGAGTCATATTTTGTTCCAAGTATCGAGTTGTAATTGTTGAGTTATAAGAAAAATAAAAGTGTGATGATCATCATTATTAGAGCATTGTCCCAAGTGAGGAAAGAATTATGGAGGCTATGATTCCCCCATAAGTCGGGATGAGACTCTGGACGAAAAATAAATAAAAGAGGCCAAATAAGCCCAAATAAAAAGAGGCCATAAAAAAGAGAAAAGGCTCAAATAAAAAAATGAGAGAAAAAGAGAGAAGGGACAATGTTACTATCCTTTTATCACACTCGTGCTTCAAAGTAGCACCATGATCTTCACATTAGATAGTCTCTCATGTTATGTCACTTCCATATACTAGTGGGAATCTTTCATTCTAGAACTTGGCTTGTATATTCCAATGATGGGCTCCCTCAAATTGCCCTAGGTCTTCATGAGCAAGCAAGTTGGATGCACACCCACTTAGTTTCTTTTTGAGCTTGCATATACTTATAGCTCTAGTGCATCCATGGCATGGCAATCCCTACTCACTCACATTGATATCTATTGATGGGCATCTCCATAGCCCGTTGATATGCCTAGTTGACGTGAGACTATCTTCTCCTTTTTGTCTTCTCCACAACCACCATTCTATTCCACCTATAGTGCTATATCCATGTCTCACGCTCATGTATTGCGTGAAGATTGAAAAAGTTTTGAAAAAGTTAGAGTATGAAACAATTGCTTGGCTTGTCATCGGGGTTGTGCATGATTTAAATACTTTGTGTGGTGAAGATAGAGCATAGCCAGACTATATGATTTTGTAGGGATAACTTTCTTTGGCCATGTTATTTTGAGAAGACATAATTGCTTTGTTAGTATGCTTGAAGTATTATTATTTTTATGTCAATATAAACTTTTGTCTTGAATCTTTCGAATCTGAATATTCATATCACAATTAAGAAGATTTGCATTGAAATTATGCCAAGTAGCACTCCGCATCAAAATTTCTCATTTTATCATTTACCTACTCGAGGACGAGCAGGAATTAAGCTTGGGGATGCCTGATACATCTCCAACGTATCTATAATTTTTGATTGCTCCATGCTATATTATCTACTGTTTTGGACTATATTGGGCTTTATTTTCCACTTTTGTATTATTTTTGGGACTAACCTATTAACCGGAGGCTGCTACCTCTTGAGCTTGCGTTGGTTTTCCCCGAAGAGGAAGGGATGATGCAGCAGAGTTGCGTAAGTATTTCCCTCAGCTTTTGAGAACCAATGTATCAATCCAGTAGGAGCCCACACTCAAGTCCCTTGTACCTGCACAAAGCGATAGCTGCTCGCAACCAACGCGATTAGGGGTTGTCAATCCCTTCACGGTCACTTACGAGAGTGAGATCTGATAGATAGAATATTTTTGGTATTTTTGATATAAAGATGCAAAGTAAAAAGTAAAAGCAAAGTAAATAGCAAAACAATATAAAAGTGATGGAGATTGATATAATGAGAATAGACCTGGGGGGCATAGGTTTCACTAGTGGCTTCTCTCAAGAGCATAAGTATTCTACGGTGAGTGAACAAATTACTGTTGAGCAATTGATAGAATTGAGCATAATTATGAGAATATCTAGGCATGATCATGTATATAGGCATCACGTCCGTGACAAGTAGATCGAAACGATTCTGCATCTACTACTATTACTCCACTCATCGACCGCTATCCAGCATGCATCTAGAGTATTAAGTTAAAAACAGAGTAACGCCTTAAGAGAGATGACATGATGTAGAGAGATAAATTCATGCAATATGAAATAAACCCCATCTTGTTATCCTCGATGGCAACGATACAATACGTGCCTTGCTGCCCCTTCTGTCACTGGGTAAGGACACCGCAAGATCGAACCCAAAGCTAAGCACTTCTCCCATGGCAAGAACTACCAATCTAGTTGGCCAAACCAAACGGATAATTCAAAGAGACTTGCAAAGATAACCAATCATACATAAAAGAATTCAGAGAAGTTTCAAATATTATTCATAGATAGACTTGATCATAAACCCACAATTCATCGGTCTCAACAAACACACCGCAAAAAGAAGATTACATCGAATAGATCTCCACGAGAGAGGGGGAGAACTTTGTATTGAGATTCAAAGAGAGAGAAAAAGCCATCTAGCTACTAACTATGGACCCGAAGGTCTGAGGTAAACTACTCACACTTCATCGGAGGGGCTAGGATGATGTAGAAGCCCTCCGTGATGACGGCCCTCTTCCGGCGGAGCTCCAGAACAGGCCCCAAGATGGGATCTCATGGATACAGAAAGTTGCGGCGGTGGAATTAGGTTTTTGGCTCCTGTTCTGATCATTTGGGGGTACGTGTGTATATATAGGAGGAAGGAGTACGTCGGTGGAACACCGAAGGGCCCACGAGGCAGGGGCGCGCCCTGGGGGGGCGCCCCCCACCCTCGTGACCACCTCTTTGATCCCTTGCAGTAGGGTCCAAGTCTCCTGGATCACGTTCGGTGATAAAATCACGTTTCCGAAGATTTTATTCTATTTGGACTCCGTTTGATATTCCGTTTATCCGAAACACTGAAATAGGCAAAAAAACAGCAATTCTGGGCTGGGCCTCCGATTAATAGGTTAGTCCCAAAAATAATATAGAAGTGGAAAATAAAGCCCAATATAGTCCAAAATAGTAGATAATATAGCATGGAGCAATCAAAAATTATAGATACGTTGGAGACGTATCAGGCATCCCCAAGCTTAATTCCTGCTCGTCCTCGAGTAGGTAAATGATAAAAAGAGAATTTTTGATGCGGAGTGCTACTTGGCATAATTTCAATGCAAATCTTCTTAATTGTGGTATGAATATTCAGATTAGAAAGATTCAAGATAGAAGTTTATATTGACATAGAAAATAATAATACTTCAAGCATACTAACAAAGCAATTATGTCTTCTCAAAATAATAAGGCCAAAGAGAGTTATCCCTACAAAATCATATAGTCTGGCTATGCTCCTTCTTCCCCACACAAAGTATTTAAATCATGCACAACCCCGATGACAAGCCAAGAAATTGTTTCATACTCTAACTTTTTCAAAACTTTTTCAATCTTCACGCAATACATGAGTGTGAGCCGTGGATATAACACAATAGGTGGAATAGAATGGTGGTTGTGGAGAAGACAAAAAGGAGAAGATAATCTCACATCAACTAGGCGTATCAACGGGCTATGGAGATGCCCATCAATAGATATCAATGTGAGTGAGTAGGGATTGCGATGCAACGGATGCACTAGAGCTATAAGTATATGAAAGCTCGAAAAGAAACTAAGTGGGTGTGCATCCAACTTGCTTGCTCATGAAGACCTAGGGCAATTTGAGGAAGCCCATCATTGGAATATACAAGCCAAGTTCTATAATGAAAAATTCCCAGTAGTATATGAAAGTGATAACATGAGAGACTCACTACTATGAAGATCATGGTGCTACTTTGAAGCACAAGTGTGGTAAAAGGATAGTAACATTGTCCCTTCTCTCTTTTTCTCTCATCATTTTTTTGTTTGGGCCTTTTCTCTTCTTTTTATGGCCTGTTTTTTTTTCGTCCGGAGTCTCATCCCGACTTATGGGGGAATCATAGTCTCCATCATTCTTTCCTCACTGGGACAATGCTCTAATAATGATGATCATCACACTTTTATTTTTCTTATAACTCAACAATTACAACTCGATACTTAGAACAAAATATGACTCTATGTGAATGCATCCGACGGTGTGCCGGGATATGCAATATGATAATGATGAAGTGTGTCATGATGAACTAGATGGTGGAAAGTTGCATGGCAATATATCTCAGAATGGCTATGGAAATGAAATAATAGGTAGGTATGGTGGCTGTTTTGAGGAAGGTATATGGTAGGTGTATGATACCGGCGAAAGTTGCGCGGTATTAGAGAGGCTAGCAAAGCTGGAAGGGTGAGAGTGCGTATAATCCATGGACTCAACATTAGTCATAAAGAACTCATATACTTATTGCAAAAATCTAGAAGTTATCAAAGCAAAGTATTACGCGCATGCTCCTAGGGGGATAGATTGGTAGGAAAAGACCATCGCTCGTCCCCGACCGCCACTCATAAGGAAGACAATCAATAAATAAATCATGCTCCGACTTCATCACATAACGGTTCATCATACGTGCATGCTACGGAAATCACAAACTTAAACACAAGTATTCTTTAAATTCACAACTACTCAACTAGCATGACTTTAATATTATCACCTCCATAACTCAGAACTATTATCATGCTTCAATATTTTCTTAGTATTCAACACACTCAAAAGAGAGTTTCACAAATCTTGAATACCAAGCATATTATTATTAGGCAAATTACCATGCTATTAAGAGACTCTCAAATTAATTTAAGTGAAGCATGAGAGATCAATAGTTTCTTTAAAGCATATGCACCACCATGCTCTAAAAGATCTAAGTGAAGCACATAGAGCAAAATTATAACGCTCAAAAGATATAAGTGAAGCACATAGAGCAAAATTATCTAGCTCAAAAGATATAAGTGAAGCACATAGAGCAAAACTACTTAGCTCAAAAGATATAAGTGAAGCACATAGAGCAAAACTACTTAGCTCAAAAGATATAAGTGAAGCACATAGAGTATTCTATCAAATTTTAAGTCATGTATGGCTCTCTCAAAAGATGTCTACAGCAAGGATGATTGTGGCATGCTAACAAACAAAGACACAAATAATACAAGACGCTCCAAGCAAAACACATATCATTTTGGTGAATAAAAATATAGCTCCAAGTAAATTACCGATGGAAGTGGACGAAAGAGGGGATGCCTTCCGGGGGCATCCCCAAGCTTTGACTTTTTGGTGTCCTTGGATTATCTTGGGGGTGCAATGGGCATCCCCAAGCTTAGGCTCTTTCCACTCCTTGTTCCATGATCCATCAAAAGAATTCACCCAAAACTTGAAAACTTCACAACACAAAACTCAAAATAGAAAACTCGTGAGCTCCGTTAGCGAAAGAAAACAAAAGACCACTTCAAGGTACTGTAATGAACTCATTCTTTATTTATATTGGTGTTAAAACTAATGTATTCCAACTTCTCTATGGATTATAAACTATTTTACTAGCCATAGATTCATCAAAATAAGCAAACAACAGACGAAAAACAGAATCTGTCAAAAACAGAACAGTCTGTAGTAATCTGTATCTAGCGCAAGATCTGGAACCCCAAAAATTCTAAAATAAATTTCTGGACGTGAGTAATTTATGTTTTAATCAACTTCAAAAAGAATTAACTAAATATCACTCTTTAAATAAAAATGAGAGCAGTTCTCGTGAGCGCTAAAGTTTCTGTTTTTTACAGCAAGTTCATCAAAACTTTCCCCAAGTCTTCCCAACAGTTCTACTTGGCACAAACACTAATTAAACACAAAAAACACAACCAAAACAGAGGCTAAATAATTTATTTATTACTAAACAGGAGCAAAAGGCAAGGAATAAAAATAAAATTGGGTTGCCTCCCAACAAGCGCTATCGTTTAACGCCCCTAGCTAGGCATAACGAGCAAGAATAGATCTAGGTATTGCCATCTTTGGTAGGCAATCCATAAGTGGCTCTCATGATAGTTTCATATGGTAATTTTATTTTCTTTCTTGGGAAGTGTTCCATGCCCTTTTTTAATGGAAATTGAAATCTAATATTCCCTTCGTTCATATCATTTATCGCACCAACCATTCTAAGGAAAGGTCTACCAAGAATAATAGGGCAAGAAGGATTGCAATCTATATCAATAACAATGAAATCTACGGGCACATAATTCCTATTTGCAACAATAAGAACATCATTAATCCTTCCCATAGGTTTCTTAATAGTGGAATCTGCAAGATGCAAGTTTAGAGAGCAATCATCAAAGTTACGGAAATCTAGTAAATCACACAAAGTCTTGGGTATAGTAGAGACACTAGCACCCAAATCACACAAAGCATAAAACTCATGATCTTTAATTTTAATTTTAATAGTTGGTTCCCACTCATAATAGAGTTTTCTAGTGATAGAAACTTTCAATTCAAGTTTTTCTTCATAAGATTGCATCAAGGCATCAACAATATGTTCGGTGAAGGCTTTATTTCGATTATAAGCATGTGGAGAATTTAGCACGGATTGCAGCAAGGAAATACAATCAATCAAAGAGCAACTTTCATAATTAAATTCCTTGAAATCCAATATAGTGGGGTTAGCAACATCTTGATTTTTATTTCTTTCAATCCCACTTTCATTAGTTTCATAAATACTCCGAATTTTTAGAACGCCTTCTAGGTAAGGGAAAATCATGTTCAGTTTCATCAAGATTCATATTGAAAAATAAAGATTTAATTGGAGACACATCAATAACTTTTAGATCTTCATCTTTATTTTCATAGGAATTGGAAGAACACGCTTTAATAAAGGCATCTTTGGAAGCACGCATCCTAGCGGTTCTTTCCTTACACTCATCAATTGAAATTCTAATGGCTTTTAAAGACTCATTAATATCATGCTTAGGTGGAATAGATCTAAGTTTCAAAGCATCAACATCAAGAGCAATTCTATCAATGTTTCTAGCCAAATCATCAATCTTAAGCAATTTTTCTTCAATCATAGCATTAAAATTCTTTTGCGAAGAAATAAATTCTTTAATATTAGATTCAAAATCAGAGGGCATCTTATTATAATTTCCATAAGAGTTGTTGTAGGAATTCCCATAATTATTAGAAGGATTACTAGGATATGGCCTAGGATTAAAATTCCCTCTATAATCGTTATTACCAAAATTATTCCTACCAACAAAATTCACATCCATCGATTCATTATTATTCTCAATCAAAGTAGACAAAGGCATATCATTAGGATTAGAAGAAACACTCTTAGTAGCAAATAATTTCATAAGTTCATCCATCTTTCCACTCAACACATTAATTTCTTCTATCGCATGCACTTTTTATTAGAAGTTCTTTCAGTATGCCATTCGGAATAATTAACCATAATATTATCTAGGAGTTTAGTAGCATCTCCTAAAGTGATTTCCATAAAAGTGCCTCCCGCGGCCGAATCTAAAAGAATTCTAGAAGCAAAATTCAATCCGGCATAAAAGTTTTGTATAATCATCCACAAATTCAAACCATGAGTAGGGAAATTACGTATTATTAATTTCATTCTCTCCCAAGCTTGTGCAACATGTTCATGATCAAGTTGTTTAAAGTTCATTATATCGTTTCTAAGAGAGATGATCTTAGCGGGAGGAAAATACTTAGAGATAAAAGCATCTTTGCATTTGTTCCATGAATCAATACTATTCTTAGGCAAAGAGGAAAACCAAGCTTTAGCATGATCTCTAAGCGAAAAAGGAAACGACTTCAATTTAACGACATCATTATTGACATCTTTTTTCTTTTGCATATCACATAAATCAACGAAGCTATTCAGATGAGTAGCGGCATCTTCACTAGGAAGGCCGGCGAATTGATCTTTCATAACAAGATTCAACAAAGCAGTATTAATTTCACAAGATTCAGCATCGGTAAGAGGAGCAATCAGAGTGCTAAGGAAATCATTATTATTGGTATTGGTGAAGTCACACAATTTAGTAGTATCTTGAGCCATCGCGACAAGCAAGCAATCTAACACACGAGCAAACAAAAAGCAAGCAGACAAAAGAGGCAAACAGAGAGGGAGGATAGAGAGAGAGGGCGAATAAAATGGCAAGGGTGAATTGGGGGGAGAGGAAAACGACAGGCAAATGGCAAATAATGTAATGCGAGAGATAGGGATTGTGATGGGTACTTGGTATATGACTTTTTGCGTAGACTCCCCGACAACAGCGCCAGAAATCCTTCTTGCTACGTCTTGAGCTTGCGTTTGTTTTCCCCGAAGAGGAAGGGATGATGCAGCAGAGTAGCGTAAATATTTCCCTCGATTTTTGAGAACCAAGGTATCAATCTAGTAGGAGCCCACGCTCAAGTCCCTCGTACCTGCACAAAGCGATAGCTACTCGCAACCAACGCGATTAGGGGTTGTCAAGCCCTTCACGGTCACTTACTAGAGTGAGATCTGATAGATAGAATATTTTTGGTATTTTTGATATAAAGATGCAAAGTAAAAAGTAAAAGCAAAGTAAATAGCAAAACAATATAAAAGTGATGGAGATTGATATAATGAGAATAGACCCGGGGGCCATAGGTTTCACTAGTGGCTTCTCTCAAGAGCATAAGTATTCTACGATGGGTGAACAAATTACTGTTGAGCAATTGATAGAATTGAGCATAATTATGAGAATATCTTGGCATGATCATGTATATAGGCATCACGTCCGTGACAAGTAGATCGAAACGATTCTGCATCTACTACTATTACTCCACTCATCGACCGCTATCTAGCATGCATCTAGAGTATTAAGTTAAAAATAGAGTAACGCCTTAAGCAAGATGACATGATGTAGAGAGATAAATTCATGCAATATGAAATAAACCCCATCTTGTTATCCTCGCTGGCAACGATACAATACGTGCCTTGCTGCCCCTTCTGTCACTGGGTAAGGACACCGCAAGATCGAACCCAAAGCTAAGCACTTCTCCCATGGCAAGAACTACCAATCTAGTTGGCCAAACCAAACGGATAATTTGAAGAGACTTGCAAAGATAACCAATCATACATAAAAGAATTCAGAGAAGATTCAAATATTATTCATAGATAGACTTGATCATAAACCCACAATTCATCGGTCTCAACAAACACACCGCAAAAAGAAGATTACATCGAATAGATCTCCACGAGAGAGGGGGAGAACTTTGTATTGAGATTCAAAGAGAGAGAAGAAGCCATCTAGCTACTAACTATGGACCCAAAGGTCTGCGGTAAACTACTCACACTTCATCGGAGGGGCTAGGATGATGTAGAAGCCCTCCGTGATGACGGCCCTCTTCTAGCGGAGCTCCGGAACAAGCCCCAAGATGGGATCTCGTGGATATAGAAAGTTGCGGCGGTGGAATTATGTTTTTGGCTCCTGTTCTGATTGTTTGGGGGTACGTGTGTATATATAGTAGGAAGGAGTACGTCGGTGGAGCACCGAGGGGCCCACGAGGCAGGGGGCGCGCCCCCCACCCTCGTGACCACCTCTTTAATCCCTTGCAGTAGGGTCCAAGTCTCCTGGATCACGTTCGGTGAGAAAATCATGTTTCCGAAGATTTTATTCCGTTTGGACTCCGTTTGATATTCCGTTTATCTGAAACACTGAAATAGGCAAAAAAAATAGCAATTCTGGGTTGGGCCTCCGGTTAATAGGTTAGTCCCAAAAATAATATAAAAGTGGAAAATAAAGCCCAATATAGTCCAAAACAGTAGATAATATATCATGGAGCAATCAAAAATTATAGATACGTTGGAGACGTATCAGAGGCCCAGCCCAGAATTGCTGTTTTTTTGCCTATTTTAGTATTTTGAAGAAACAGAATATCAAACGGAGTCCAAACGGAATGAAACCTTCGGGAACGTGATTTTCTCACCGAACATGATCCAAGAGACTTGAACCTACCCCAAGGCATCAGAGAGGCGGTCACGAGGGTGGGGGGCTTTCCCCCCCTAGGGCGCGCCCCCTGCTTCGTGGGCCCCTCGATGCTCCACCGACGTACTTCTTCCTCCTATATATACATACATACCCCCAAACGACCAGAGAAGGAGCCAAAAACCTAATTCCACCGCCGCAACTTTCTGTATCCACGAGATCCTATCTTGGGGCCTGTTCCGGAGCTCCGCCGGAGAGGGCCGTCATCACGGAGGGCTTCTACATCACCATAGCCTCTCCGATGAAGTGTGAGTAGTTTACCTTAGACCTTCGGGTCCATAGTTAGTAGCTAGATGGCTTCTTCTCTCTTTTTGGATCTCAATACAAAGTTCTCCCCCTCTCTCGTGGAGACCTATTCGATGTAATCTTCTTTCTGCGGTGTGTTTGTTGAGATCGATGAATTGTGGGTTTATGATCAAGTCTATCTATGAATAATATTTGAATCTTCTCTGAATTCTTTTATGTATGATTGGTTATCTTTGCAAGTCTCTTCGAATTATCCGTTTGGTTTGGCCAACTAGATTGGTAGTTCTTGCCATGGGAGAAGTGCTTAGCTTTGGGTTCGATCTTGCGGTGTCCTTTCCCAGTGACAGAAGTGGCAGCAAGGCATGTATTGCATTGTTTCCATCGAGGATAACAGGATGGGGTTTATTTCATATTGCATGAATTTATCTCTCTACATCATGTCATCTTGCTTAAGGCATTACTCTGTTTTTAACTTAATACTCTAGATGCATGCTGGATAGCGGTCGATGAGTGGAGTAATAGTAGTAGATGCAGAATTGTCTCGGTCTACTTGTCACAGACGTTATGCCTATATACATGATCATGCCTAGATATTCTCATAACTATGCTCAGTTCTGTCAATTGCTTAATAGTAATTTGTTCACCCACCGTAGAATACTTATGCTCTTGAGAGAAGCCACTAGTGAAACCTATGGCCCTCGGGTCTATTCTCATCATATCAATCTCCATCACTTTAATCTTGCTTTGCTTGTTTACTTTGCCTTTACTTTTTACTTTGCATCTTTATACCAAAAATACCAAAAATATTATATCTATCAGATCTCACTCTCGTAAGTGACCGTGAAGGGATTGACAACCCCTAATCGCGTTGGTTGCGAGTAGCTATCGTTTTGTGCAGGTACGAGGGACTTGAGCGTGGCCTCCTACTGGATTGATACCTTGGTTCTCAAAAACTGAGGGAAATACTTACGCTGCTCTGTTGCATCATCCCTTCCTCTTCGGGGAAAAACAACGCAAGCTCAAGACATAGCAACTGTCAAAGTCTTCCGTCTACTGGTCAGACAGGAACTGGCTTCAGGAGAATTTATGTGATGCTGTAAGAACTCTGCAAATGAATGCAGACTATGAGAACCAAGGGATTCTCCCACGGACATGTACCTATGACAACATTAGAGATGCGAGGGAAGGGGAAGAGGTCATATGCATTCTCAAAAGATTTTGAAGATAAATCAGTTTTAGAAGACATTGACCTCATAATGCGAAGACATTCACTCATATGTAGAGAGTTGGTTCCAGATTTTTACGAATCCATGAATAAGTACAAGTGAGGAATCTAACTACTTTCTGAAGCATAAGTGAACATACTAGGCATGCTATGAGATGCACAACGAGACAGATCCAATTTTGTGGGGACAAAAACCACTTGTGGTTGAAAAGGATGAATCTATCGGATCAAAAAGACTGTAAAAAGAGTTTTTATTTACCACTCGAGGAACTGCTAGACAGAGTAGGAGATGAAGCCGAGCAGTTCGATCTTCCGTGCCGTAACTTGGCGATGGAGGACACCTACGGCGACGGCGGAGAAGATGATGTCCACGGCCGGCGTGATGACGGTGTCGGTGAGGTCGCGGCAGCTAAGCGCTTCATCGCCGGCGTCGTCGAGGGCTAGCGGTGGCGCTAGGGTTTGTGCGAGAGAGAGAGAGAAGTGGAAGAAGAGATAATGACTGGGGGAGGCGTGTATTTATAGGGACAGGGACGACACATCGTTATTACGCAGGTGCCCCTGGCAGTTCACATCTGAAGGACACGTGGCGATCATGCAACACATTGGAGGTTGTTCCATGTTCCCACGCACGCCTGGATTGTCGGGTGGTGGTTCCCGCTTCTCCGGGTTTCAGCCAAAAAGGATTGAGCATTTAAAACAGATTTAATGTTTGTCTCTGTATCTTCTGCTGACAAAGACGCAGCGAAGACATTTGATAGTTTCAATAGAATGCATAGGATTTGGATAGATAGACTTAAGACGGGAGCATAGAAAGGTCAGGGTCCGATCACATTCACTTAGCTCAAAAGATTCAACTAGAAGACATAGCTATAAGTGAATGTTGTAGAGGACAGAAACCAAATCAGTATATTGAAGATAAACATGAAGCCATGTTAACAATGAAGACAAACCAAATGCGAAGACTTTTCAAATGTAACGCCAACAGAAAATATTCCAAACAAAAGTTTGGTGGTGGCGTTACCCACCGTATAGGAAATATTAGACCTAGACACGGCGCACAATTATCGTGATGCTCCGAAGTCAAATTTCGCGTTAATGTATTCACACTTAGAGTGTAAGTCTTCATTAGGTGAAGATATACGTTACTTCGTGTGTTTGCACATCTAAGTCATCAACATGCATAAGTATTAGGATGTATGCATTATCACATGACATTTGAGGATTCCAAGATATTTAGCTCACACCGCAACTTGCAAAACCTTTTCTCATCCAAGGGCTTTGTGAAGATATCTGCTAGCTGCTCTTCAGCGTTGATGTGAATGATATCAATATCTTCCTTTATGACATGATCTCTGAGAAAGTGATGACGGATCTGAATGTGCTTTGTCTTCGAGTGCTGAACTGGGTTGTTGGAAATCTTGATGCGCTTTCATTGTCGCAGTAGAGTGGCACTTGCTTCAGATGAATGCCATAGTCTTTGAGTGTTTCCTTCATCCATAGAAGCTGAGCGCAGGAAGATCCAGCAGCAATGTATTCAGATTCAGCAGTGGAGAGAGATACACGGTTCTGCTTCTTTGAAGACCAACACACAAGTGATCGTCCCAGAAAGTGACAAATGCCTGATGTAGACTTGCGATCCACCTTGTCACTAGCATAATCAGCATCCGAGAATCCAACTAGATCAAACTCTGAGCCCTTTGGATACCATAATCCTAGTGTTGGTGGTGTAAGCCGAATATCGAAGAATTCGCTTCACAGCTAAGTGATGCGGTTCCTTTGGTGCCGCTTGGAATCGGGCACACATGCAAACACTAAGCATGATATCTGGCCTAGATGCACATAAGTAAAGCAAAGAACCAATCATGGAGCGGTATACCTCTTGATCGAAATCTTTACCCTTGGCGTTTGAATCTAGATGACTCTTGGTAGGCATTGGCATCGTATAACCTTTGCAGTCTTGCATTCCAAACTTCTTCAGGCAATCTTTGAGGTATTTCTCTTGAGATATGAAGATGTCGTTGCGTTGCTGTCGTATTTGAAGACCAAGGAAGAACTTCAGCTCACCCATCATGGACATCTGATATTGCTCTTGCATCATGTATCCAAACTCATCACTGTATTTCTGATTGGTGCAGCCGAAGATAATGTCATCCACATATATTTGGCACACAAATAGTTCACCATCATATGTCTTCGTAAAGAGTGTGGGATCTAGGGAACCATGTTTGAAGCCTTTTCTCTTTAGGAAGTCCTTGAGTGTGTCATACCAAGCACGAGGGGCTTGTTTGAGGCCATACAGTGCCTTGTTGAGCTTGTAAACCATGTCAGGATGTTTTGGATCTTCAAAGCCAGGTGGTTGTGCAACATACACTTCTTCTTCAATCTTGCCATTGAGAAAAGCACTCTTCACATCCATTTGATACAGAGGAATGTTATGATGATTTGCATAGGCCAGCAGTATGCGTATAGCTTCAAGCCTAGCCACAGGAGCAAATGTTTCATCGAAGTCAATTCCTTCAATTTGAGTGTATCCTTGAGCAACTAGATGAGCCTTGTTTCTGACAACTTGACCATGCTCATCTTGCTTGTTGTGATATATCCATTTAGTGCCTATGATATTGTGTTTACGAGGATCAGGACGCTTGACCAGTTCCCATACATTATTCAGCTCAAACTGTGAAGCTCTTCTTGGATAGCTTGAATCCATTCAGGTTCCATGAAGGCTTCACCAACTTTCTTGGGTTTTGATATTGAGACGAATGCAAAGTGTCCACAAAAATTTGCTAGTTATGTTGCCCTTGATCGAGTGAGTGGACCAGGTGCATTGATGCTATCGATTATCTTCTCAATCTATACTTCATTTGCAACACGAGGATGAACTAGACGAAGATTTTGCTCTTGCTGATCATTTTCATCGTTTGAAGGATTGTCTTCAGGCTGAGCATTGTCTTCAGGTTGATCAGGTGCAGAGATGATAAGTTCCTTTTCAGGCTGTACTTCAGACAATATGATTTCTCCAGTTCCCATAAGCTTGATAGATTCATTGGGTGGAATTCAATCTAGCACATTTGGCAGGTGCTCTCTTTGCGAGCCATTAGTCTCATCGAACCGCACATCCACAGTTTCAACTACTTTATAGTGAAAGAGGTTGAAGACTCTGTAGGAGTGCGAATCCTTTCCGTAACCAAGCATAAAACCTTCATGTTCTTTCGGTGCAAATTTTGAAGTGTGATGAGGATCCTTGATCCAGCACCTGGCACCAAATACTCTGAAGTAACTGACGTTTGGCTTCTTACCAGTGAGGAGTTCATAGGATGTTTTGTTCAGAAGCTTGTGAAGATAAACACAATTGATGATGTGGCATGCAGTATCAATGGCTTCAGGCCAGAATTTTCTTGGTGTCTTGTATTCATCGAGCATCGCCCGGGCCATCTCAATGAGTGTTCTGTTCTTGCGTTCCACGATGCCATTCTGCTACGGCGTGTACGAGGCTGAGAACTCATGAGTGATGCCCAATGTATCAAGATAAGTGTCGAGGCCAGTGTTCTTGAATTCAGTGCCATTGTCACTTCTAATGTGCTTGATCTTGACGCCATAGTTGTTCATGGCTCGATTGGTGAAGCGTCTGAAGACATCCTGCACTTCAGTCTTGTAGAGAATTATATGCACCCATGTATATCTTGAATAATCATCAACAATGACGAAGCCATAGAGACAAGCAGTAGTAGTAAGAGTTGAGTAGTGAGTAGGGCCAAAGAGGTCCATGTGTAGCAGTTCGAAGGGTTGAGTCGTTGTCATGATTGTCTTCAAGGGATGCTTGGCCCTTGTCATCTTTCCAGCTTTGCAGGCACCGCATAAGTGATCCTTCTTGAACTTGACGCCCTCAATGCCTATGACATGCTTCTTCTTCACAAGAGTATGCAAGTTCCTCATGCCAGCATACCCTAGCCTCCGATGCCAGAGCCAGCACTCTGAAGCTTTTGCAAGAAGACATACGGCAAGCCGTGGTCCTGCTGAGAAATCTACCATGTACAAATCATCTTTCCGATACCCTTCAAAGACTAGAAACTTGTCAGATTCCATTAGAACAAGACAACGATATTTTCCAAATATCACAATCATGTTCAAATCGCAAAGCATTGAGACAGACATTAAGTTGAAACCAAGGGATTCAACAAGCATCACTTTATCCATGTGCTGATCCTTTGAGATTGCAACTCTACCTAGACCCAATACCTTGCTTTTACGAGTATCAGCAAATGTGATGTGACTTTTGTCAGATGGACATAAAGTTGAGTCCATGAGAAGACTTCCTTCGCCAGTCATGTGATTAGTACATCCACTATCAATAATCCATTCTGAAGGAGCTGGTGTCATACCCTACAGTGCAGTTAGGGGGACAGGCTTCACGAAGAGCATTGTGAAGCATAAACATTTGACGAGCAAGTGGATTATGAAAGCTTAGATCGAGGTTAGGACTGATAGGACAAATAGCAAGCGACTCAGGAACAAAATACATAATAAGACCATTTGGGCATTTGATCTTGTGCCCTACAAGATGTTTTAGGTCCCCAGCAATAGCTTCAGACGCATTTGATTTTTGGCTGGAGACCTTTCCCTACAAAAGAGAGTTAAGCTTTCTTAGCCACCCACATCTTCAAGGGTGGCTTCGAAGCAATAAGTCTAAGTGCAGCATCTGAGAACTCTGGCTTTGAAGCCCTGGCAAATAGCTTTGCAGGAGGTGAATAATACTCATAGGAATAAGCAGAGTAGTTCTTGGTCTTATGAACATGGCGGTTCGATGAAACACGCTCATATTCATAGGCCTAGGTATGATTTCCCTGCAAAACATTTGTGTTAGTGCGACTCAGGTGAGTCCTCTGTCTGTATGAAGCCTTTGGACCATATGAAGCCTGTGGTCTGGGGTTTGTCTTCTTCCCTTGTGATGTCATGACGAAATTCACAGGAAGATTCTCCAGACACTTTTTGGGCACCCAGACTTTCTTCATAGGTGGCCCATTCCTGTAGTTAGTACCAATATACCTGGCAAACACTTCACCATTATGATTCTTAAACAGTTTATAGTTTGCACCAAAGGATTCATCAATGACAATAGGATTAGCACAAGTAAAGCCAGATAGGGTAGATGGATCCACTGAAGATTCCTTTGCAGCAACCCATGTGGTTTTGGGGTACTGCACAGGCTTCCAGTAAGAGCCATCAGCATTCATTTTCCTTTCGAACCCAACACCCTCTTTCCTAGGCTTTCGGTTCAGAATCTGCCTTATGAGGACATCACATAGTGTCTGATGCCCTTTGAGACTTTTGTACATCCCTGTTTTAAGCAATGTCTTCAACCTAGCATTTTCATCAGCAATAGCAGTGGCATCCTCAGCAGAGGGGTTAGTTACCACATCAACAATTGAAGATATTGCAACAGTAGCAGCAGTAGAACATTCAGCAACAGAAGTAGCGTTAGCACGCTCAAGGCATTTAAGACATGGTGGTTCAAATCCTTCCTGAGCGGGACTGATCTGTTCAGCGCGAAGTGACTCGTTTTCCTTTTGAAGATCTTCATGAACCGCTCTCAATTTCTCAAGTTCTTGCTTCCTTTGAAGATAATCATAGGAAAGCTTTTCATGAGTTGCTGAGAGCGTTTCATGACGACTTTCAAGTTCCTCATACTTAACATGAAGATTTTTTATGTCTTCAATTAAGGACTGAGATCGAGTCATTTCAGCGTCCAACAGGTCATCACTTTTGTCTAACAGTTTTTGAATATGTTCCATAGCTTTCTGTTGTTCAGTTGCAATTTTAGCAAGTATTTTGTAGCTGGGTTTGGAACCATAATCAGAGTCATCTTCACTGGATGTTTGATAGTGAGTATTGTGTGAGTTTACCTTGGCACCGCATGCCATGAAGCAGTAGGTGGGAGCGGAGTTGTCCTTGTCATCAGCATCGGTGTCGGTGATTAAGTCATTGTCTTCGGTGTTGAAGATGGACTTGGCAACGTAGGTTGTAGCCAGACTTGCAACGCCAGAAGGACTCCTCCTTAGACTCCACCTCCGCCTCCTCAGAAGTAGACTCCTCCTCTGAATCCATTTCCTTGCCAACAAACGCACGAGCCTTGCCAGATAAGCTCTTCTTGTGTGATGAAGACTTTGAGCAAGACTTGGAAGAAGACTTTGAGTATTTCTTCTTCTTCTTGTCGTCAGAATCATATTCCTTGCTCTTCTTCTTCTTCTTCTTGTTCTCATTATCCCACTGCGGACACTCAGAGATGTAGTGACCAGATTTCTTGCACTTGTGGCATGTTCTCTTCTTGTAGTCATGAGCAGAAGCTTCATCATTCCTTGATCTTGATCGTGAAGACTTTTTGAATCCTTTCTTCTTGGTGAAATTTTGGAACTTCTTCACAAGTATAGCAAGCTCCTTTCCAATGTCTTCAGGATCATCGGAACTGCAGTCAAATTCTTCTTCAGATGAGGTGACAGCTTTTGCCTTCAAGGCCCGAGTTCGGCCATAGTTGGGACCGTAGATATCTCTTTTCTCAAAAAGCTGAAACTCATGTGTGTTGAGCCTTTCAAGTATGTCAAACGGATCGAGTGTCTTGAAGTCAGGGCGTTCTTGAATCATCAGTCCTAGGGTGTCAAATGAGCTGTCAAGTGTCTTGATGATTTCATGCTTGGTGATCTCAGTAGCGCCGAGAGCTTGAAACTCATTTGTGATGTCAGTAAGGCGATCAAACGTGAGCTGGACATTTTCATTGTCGTTTCTCTTGAAGCGGTTGAAGAGGTTGCGAAGGACACTGATCCTTTGATCTCTCTGGGTTGAGAAGTCTTCATTGACCTTGGAGAGCCAGTCCCAGACTAGCTTCAATGTTTCCAGAGCACTCACACGGCCATACTGCCCTTTGGTCAGATGACCACAGATGATGTTCTTGGTAGTGGAATCCAGTTGAATGAACTTCTTGACATCAGCAGCGGTGACACCTTCACCAGCCTTGGGAACGCCATTCTTGATGACATACCAGAGGTCGACATCAATGGCTTCAAGATGCATGCGCATCTTATTCTTCCAGTAGGGATATTCAGTTCCATCGAAGACGGGGCACACAGCGGAGACTTTGATTATCCCTGTAGTCGACATAGCTAAAACTCCAGGTGGTTAAACCGAATCACACAGAACAAGGGAGTACCTTGCTCTGATACCAATTGAAAGTGCTAGTGATCGACTAGAGGGGGTGAATAGGCGATTTTTATGAAAGTCTTCAAAACATGGAAGTTTCAAAGACAAATGATAGAAACAGACCTATTACCATGCAGCGAAAGGTAGACTACACTAGGCAAGCCATAGTCTAAGTATTCAAAGAAGTGAAAGCACAACGACTAATAGCAGCAAGGCAGTATAGATCCAGGCGGAAGATAGTATGAAGTCAATCAGAACAGGCAGCTACACAGTGAAGACAAAAAATATAATGCAAACAGGCAATGACTTCACAAGGACCAACTACAAATAAAGAGATGGGAAGGATAGAGCCAGTGGCTCGTTGAAGACAATGATTTGTTGGACCAGTTCCACTTGCTGTGACAACTGTACGTCTGGTTAGGGAGGCTGAGATTCAACTTAGAAGACCGCATCTTCACCTTATTCTCCTTGAGCTAAGGACACCCAGTCCTCGCCCAATCACTCTGGTAAGTCTTCAAGGTAGACTTCCAAACCTTCACAGACTTCGCTCACCGGCGATCTACAATGACTCTTGAATGCTCAGAACGTGACGCCTAACCGGCTGGAGGATTCACACTCGTCAAGTGTAATAAGTCTTCAGATCACACAGACAGGAAGACTTCAGTGATGCCTAACAGTCTTTGGCTCTGGGTGTTTAGGGCTTTGTCCTCGCAAGGATTTCTTTGAAAGGTTTCGAGGTGGGTTGCTCTCAAATGACAAAAGCCGTGCACTAACTCTGAGCAGCCAACCAATTTATGGTGTAGGGGGTGGGCTATTTATAGCCACTAGGCAACCCGACCTGATTTGTCCGAAATGACCCTGGGTCACTAAGGAACTGACACGTGTTTCAACGGTCAGATTTCAAACACACATGTCAACTTTACTTGAGCTACAAGCAAAGCTGACTTATCCAGCTCTGGATAAGATTTGCTCTCATTGTCTTCGCTCGAAGACATAGGATTTTGGTTAAGCATCACTTCAGTCATTCTGACTGGTTCACTTGGACCCCACTTAACAGTACGGTGGTTTCTATGACTCAACAAAGAAGAAAAGAAAACAACGAAACAACTAAGTCTTCGCGCTCCATAGTCTTCACGCGATGTCTTCTCTTATCATAGTCTTCAATGTGAATACCTTCACATACCACCTTTGTCTTCAATGTCTTCATACATTTTTATGGGTCATCTCCGGTAGGTAAACCGAATAAATGAGGGACTACTACCTATGTTATCCTGCAATTCTCACAAACATATTAGTCCCTCAATCAAGTTTGTCGTCAATACTCCAAAACCAACTAGGGGTGGTACTAGATGCACTTACAAAAAGCATCACAAAAATGAGGCGCATTACCTCGGATTCGAACTCACGATCGACCTCTAATGGACTCACGTTCCTAACCACTCGAGCTGGTCAGTGCTAGTGATGGGTATGCTGCGAGAAGTACTTTAGCACAAACTACATCGGCAGATTCGAATATTTTCCCTTTTTAAAAACATTTCATGAAAAATATGAATACTTTTTAAAAAAGATTCAAAACAATTTATTAAAGAACACAAACAAGTTTTCAAAACAGGAAGAACGTATGAATTCGTGCACAAAATTTTAAAAATAGAAACATTTTTAAATTCCAATTTTTTCACAGACACGAACAAGTTTTGGAAAAAAATGTGACTAATATTTGAATTTTTGAACAAATTTAAAATCATGATTTAATCTGAATTTCTCAATTTTTTTTGAAAATGGAACTTTTTTGAAAACATGAACATTTTGGACAAAAGGGAACGTTTTTGCATCTGTGAAAAAAATTGAAACTCTGAACAACTTATAATAAAAGCAAACATTATTTGAAATTTGCGAACATTTTTTGAATTTCTAAACTAAATTTTAAAACAGGAATATTTTATGAACTTATGTATATTTACCAAAGTGGAGAACATTTTTTTCAAATATGTGAACATTTTGGAAAAATCTTGAACTTTTTTTCAATTTGTGAATTTTTTTGAAAACAAGACTGTTTTTGAACTTACGAACCTGTTTTGTAAGAGAATCATTTTCTAAATATTACAAACATTTTTTGAATTGTAATAAAAAATTAAAAAATTGAACATTTTTGGCAATTTCAAACAATTTTTTAATTGTGAAAAAAAATAGATGCAAAAAACGAGAAGAAAAAGGAATTAAAAAGATAACAAGAAAACAATCAGATAGCTAAAAACACGAAAGATAAAAAACGAAAAATGAAAAAATAATGAGAAACTTAACAAGACTGTAAAAGAAACAACAGGAAAAAAACTAACAATAAAAACCCGACCTGGACAAGCTGGGAACCTTCTAGAAGTTTCCCAAAACCGGGATGAGTGAAACACGCAAGCAGGCCGGCCATGTAATGGCTCGCCTTTCCATGTCTGCGCGTTTGCATGACAAAGTTAGCGCTCGGGGCGCTCACAGGGACTTGTAGCTGGCCGGCCCAATAATCTGCTGTTCGAACGGCAAACACAACGAAAAAAAAATTATCTTCTACATAAATTCTTAGAGAAACGCGACTCGAACTCAGCAAACACATGATGACTAACGTAGCCAATAACCACTAGGCCGTATTCACTTAGTTTTCTTTAAGTAGGAAACAATTCTATTTGACATTGTTATAGTACAACATAAATACGCATTATATGTCCAATAAATATACTTTTTGAAAATAAAAGCATAGATTTGAGGAAGAATTCTTAAAAATATTGAGAACAACCAAGAATTTGAAAATAAATTCACTAAATCTGAAAAAAAGTTCATGAATTAGAGAAAAGTTCAGTAGATTTTGAAAAAAACATCACAAATTCCAAAAAAGTTCATCGACTTGATAAAAAAGTTCATCAAATTTTGAATTTTTTTCAATGATTTTGAAACAAGTTCATCAAAAATGAAAAAAATCATTGAAATTCAAAAAAGTTCATCGATTTTGAAAAGAAGCTCATCAATTTTGAAAAAAGTTAATCCATTTGGAAAAAGTTCAAGAATTATAAAAAAGAAAAAGTTCACAAATTTGAAGAAGGTTTATGAGATTCAAAAGAGGTGTGTGAATTTGAAATGTATACGAATTTAAGAAAAATCACAAATTTTAGAAGAAGGAGAAAATGAAAAGAGAAAGAGAGTAGGCACAAACAGGTCGCGGTTTGTTTGATTTAATGATGTATAAGAAATCTAACTTTTTTAGGGATATAAGAAAGGAAAAAGCTATCGCTCAACCGGCGGATCTAGCACGGGCGTCCGCCGCCTTCCTTGATAGACACGTGGCCTATTAGACCAACCTCTCTTCTGTACGCAAGTGATTTTGTTTTGCAACATCCAGCCTGTTGCAGAAACAATAGTCATGTTGCAAAACTTTCTCCGTAACACCATATAGAGGTGAAGACAGAAAATAAAATCTACAACAACACCTCAGTTGCAAAGATTTTCTGCAACAATACCTTTGTTGCAAAAAAATAAAGACACAAAAAAATCTGCAACACAACCTATGTTGCAAAAATATATTCCTGCAACACAACCTATGTTGTGAAAAAAATCCGCAACACAATCTCTGTTACAAGCGTTTCCGCAACAAGATCATTGTTGCAAAGAAGAGAAAGACATTCAACCGATTTATTTTTTCATATTAGAATCCGTCGCCTCGACAGCCATTGGATGCCCGAGCTGATAGCCGTCCGATCTGGTGTACGCGCCCCGCATGCCCACTCGTTATTTCCCGCAACAAACGCTCTGTTGCAGAAACTGGCTGGGTACTGATGATCCGGCTTCAGGGTGAAGCTTCGGGTGTCCGTGGGCGAGGTAGCCCGATCGTCCGGGTCAGGGTCCGGATCGTCCGGGCGGGGGGCCGGATCGTCCAGGCTTCTGCTGACTTTGCCCTTCTTCTTCTCCGTCTTCACGCCGATCTTCATCTTCGGATTCTCCTTGCTCCTTAGCGTCTCCATGGCTAACTCCCTGATACCTGAGTATGCACAACATCTCCGTTTGAGGTAATAGCCATGTCTCATGTTCATCAAAGTGGAATTGTGAGAGGAGAGATGTCACCTCGGTTTCGAGAGATCTTGCATGTGCTCGAGTCATGGGTCCAATAGGCACTTGGAGAGGTGATGGTAGGTCCATGGGGATGACCTTGGGATGCTCCGCATCAATACGTGCTTATGAAAAGAACTTGCATGACATCTTTTGTCCTACCCTCCCATGGCAGCGGGGTCCATACTGGAAACTAAGGGATATTAAGGCCTCCTTTTAATAGAGAACTGGAACAAAGCATTAACACATAGTGAATACACGAACTCCTCAAACTACGGTCATCACCGGGAGTGGTCCCGACTATTGTCATTCCGGGGTTGTCGGATTATAACACGTAGTAGGTGACTATAACTTGCAAGATCGGATCTAGAACATGGATATAATGATGATAACATAAACGGTTCAGATCTGAGTTCATGGCACCTGGGCCCAAAGTGACAAGCATTAAGCATAGCAAAGTCATAGCAACATCAATCTTAGAACATAGTGGATACTAGGGACCAAGCCCTAACAAAACTAACTCGATTACATGATGAATCTCATCCAACTCCTCACCGACCAGCAAGCCTACGAAGGAATTACTCACTCCCGGTGGGGAGCATCATGGATTGGCAATGGAGAAAGGTTGGTGATGATGAAGAACGAAGATCCCCTCTCTGGAGCCCCAAATGGACTCCAGATCTGACCTCCCGATGAAGAACAGGAGGTGACGGCGGCTCCGTCTCGTGGATCGCGATAATTCTTTCTCCCTGATTTTTTATGGAAAAAAAGGATTTTATAGCGTCGGCTTCAGGGTCTGCGGGGCCACCAGGTGGGGACAACCCACCTGGGCACGCCAGGAGAGGGGGCGCGCCTAGTGGGTTGTGCACACCCAGGGGCCCCTCTCCGATAGATCTTGGCTCCAGAAATTCTTATATATTATATAAAAATTCCTCGCAAAGTTTCGTTCCATTCCAAGAACTTTTATTTCTGCACAAAAACAACACCATGGTGTTCTGCTGAAAACAACGTTAGTCCGGGGTTAGTTTCATTCAAATCATGCAAATTAGAGTCCAAAACAAGAGGAAAAGCGTTAGGAAAAGTAGATACATTGGAGACGTATCAACTCCCCCAAGCTTAAACCTTTGCTTGTCCTCAAGCAATTCAGTTGATAAACTGAAAGTGTAAAAAAAAACTTTTACGGACTCTTTTGCTCTTGTTTGCATAAATAAGCTTAAACAACACTGAGGTTTTCAGCCAACATTATAACTACCATGTCGAAATAACTCTTAAAAAGTATATTAACTCATATCAATGACATAATCAGCTAGCGAGCAATAATAATATATCTCAAATGGCAACACGTTGTCAAAACAACCATGATATAATATGACAATAGTGGCATCTCGCTAGCCCTTTCTGTGACCGCAAAACATAAATGCAGAGCACCTCCAATGTTCAAGCAGCGACTAGACTTTGTAATTCATGGTAGAAAAGATCAAGTCATGATGCACCAAACATTAGCTACACACAATGCATAAGTCATGACAGCTGTGCTCTCAGGTTCTAGTGCTTGTTTTAGAAGGTGATGACATAACATAAAAATAAATAGATAGTCCCTTCGCAGAGGGAAGCGGTGATTTGCAGAGGTGCCAGAGCTCAAGGTTTAAAACAGAGATAAATGATATTTTGAGACATGCATCTTTCTTATTTACTTCACGACCATCAGTTATCAATATCTTCCATGCTAAGCACGCTAGTGGCGGTTCCCAAGCGATAAAAATAAAGGTTTACTCCCCCTCCACGAACAATCACATTCCATGGCTTGTCCGAAACAACGGGTGCCGTCCATACCAACAACAGTCCCGGGGGAGTTTTGTTAAATTATTTGCATTTTTGCGTTTGGGACTAGGAATCCCTATTACCACCCTTTTGTCGTGCGATGGCGAGTGAATAAACACTCGACCTGAGAATAACCCGCTTAGCATGGAAGATATCGACCACCTCCTGTCGTTCCATGAACGATCCAGGCACACAAAAAGGATATTTATTTGAAGTTTTTAGAGGTGGCACATGCAAATTTACTTAGGACGGCAGGGTAATAGCGTATATAGGTAGGTATGGTGGAGTCATCTGGAATAACTTTGGGTTCAAGGTTTTTTATGTACAAGCAGAATTCCCACTTAGTATAGGCGAAGGCTAGCAAATAGATTGAGAAGCGGCTAGCTAGAGAGCAACAACAGTCATAAACATGCATTATGCATAAGTAACATTGGACACTAGCATGAGTAGGATATGAACACCATGAACATAAATATCATAGAGGCTATGTTGGTTTTTGATTCAACTACATGCATGAACACGTGCCAAGTCAAGCCACTCGAATATTTAGAGGAGTACCATATCATCATACTACATCACAATTATTTTTACGCTATGTTGATATCCAAGATAAATTATTATCCACTCCCAGCTACTTATGCATGGCATGAGAAACTATAATCTCTAATTTCCATTGCAAACATGTTTAATCACAATGAGCTGAATCATGGATTCTAGGTTAAACATATTTACACAAACAGAACAAGTCGAGTTCATACCCGTTTCTCTCTACCACAACCAGTTCATCGAATATCGTCATTATTGCCATTCACTTGCATGACCGAACAATATGAAAATAATAATAGTGCAAGAGTGCCGTGAAATAAGCTGTAATTTGCAAAACACTTTATTCAACAGGAGAAGACAAGGTAAAGTGGGCTCTTTATTAGATTAACATTTATTCATATGAGAGCCACTCAACATTTTCATCATGGTCTTCTCCCTGGTACGACTCAAAATAAAAAGAAAAGAAATTCAGATAAACACACTGAAATATTTTTGGAGTTTTTGGTCTTCTTGAACAAGCAAATAAAAGGGAAAAGCAAAAATGAGAAAAACTATTTACACGGGAAAGCTCTCAACAAGCAAAAGAAGAACAAGGAAATATTTTTTGGTTTTCTTTTTAGTGCTACTACTAAGCATGCATAGAAAGTAAACTACTACAACTATTTTTTTTGGTTTTTCTAAAGTTTTTCAAACACACAAGAAGAAAGCAAGAAAATAAATCTAAGCATGGATGATACAATGAAAAAGTGTGAACACCAACAAATGGAATGATATGCGTGAACATGAACGCAATGTCGGTGAGGAACACGTACTCCCCCAAGCTTAGGCTTTTGGCCTAGCTTGGTAGTCGATCAGTAGCCGTGACAGCCTGGTTTTTGCCCTCTTTTCTTTTTTCTGTTTTTATTGCCATTTGCTTTGAATTTGGGTTTTGAATCAACTCAGTTGGACTTAAACACTTGGGCATACCTTTGATTTTCACCCAAGTGGACCCTCTCCCTCTCAAACCATCATTTCCTCCCTGATATATCCCAAAATGATCCTAGGAATATTTTTCATAAATGAAAAATATTCATTTTCTCTTCAAAACCCCACTTCAGCAACATATGCTCCAAAGCAACCCTCATTTTCTCTGCTCACAAAAATCTGAGAAAATTCCCAAATATTCTTTGAACCCTACCACACATCCCTGAGGAAAAATATTGCATGGGTTTTTGGAATATTTTTGCTATAGAAAATAATTTATGTTCTCTTCAGAAAATGTAGTTTGTACAGCAAGTATACTTTTCCTTGATCCAATGAGGCTGATTTTTCTTGAGCTTCATTACCTTCCTAAGAGACTGCTAAACCCCAAAGTTCAACCCTCAACTCTTACTGGATCACTCACAGTTAACCTCACAAGTTACTGTCTAGAAACTTACCAGGAAGTAAACCACGCAGACATAGCTCCTGGGTTCAACTCAAAGTGTTGGAACCACTCAAACCAACAAGGACTACATGCCAGACATGAAGTTTAAGCTTAGCACGGCCTGATGTCGTAGTTCACGCGGTGACCTCGTTCGTCCAGGCATGCTGACATGCAACCGACGCGCTCTGCGACGCGCCCGAGCCGCCATTGAGCTCGTGCTCGCTTCCCCGACTGCCGCGCCTTGCCAAACTTCTCCATGATCATCGTCCCAACTCCCTTAACTCCTCCTTGGCGCTCGCCGACGCCACAGCTTGCCGCAGCGAGCACGGGCACGGCACGGCCAAGCGAACAGTGCGCCCGTGCCACTGTGTTCGTCGCCATCCTCGCTCCTGTGCTCGTCTCTGCCCTCCCACAGTGCCCGTGTGAGCTGCGTCGCCTTCTCCCCCTCTTGCTGATGTCGTTCGTCGCCGGGTGCCGTGTCGAGAAGCCCTCCGACGGAGCCCGATCCCCTCTCCTTGCTCGCCTATAAATACAGCCACCCCCAGCCTCCTCGAGCATCACCGCCCACTCCCTCAACCTCCACAAGCTCGTAGTTAAGCCGCAGCCCGGTCAGGCAGGCCTCTGGCTGCCGCCCCGACCCGAGCTCGCCAGCGATTCCTGATAGACCCTCCTCCTCACTCCAGTGCCTCCCGAGCTCGATCCACTTCTCAGGCAACTTGCTGGTGGTTCACTGGTGCCGTCCGACCCCGTTGGAGCCCCTGGTGCAGCCCCACGTCGCCGTCGTCTCCAATTCCGGCGACCTCTGCTTCCTGCCGCCGCTGGAGAGGCCAGTTCTGACCCCGTCTGACCACCCATAGCCATACGGGGAGGTGCGCCTCGACCCCCTCTCTCTTTCTATTCCTCTGGATCTGGCCGCCGACCTCTTCTCGCCGGAGAAATGCCGGCGCATCGCCGCCCCGCCTCTGTTTCTCTACCCCTCTCCCTATACCTGACAGTGGTGGCCCATTTTCAACCACCCAGCCCCGCGGCCGAAGCGGTACATGCTGGCATGCCACTGGCGTCACCCCCTGGTCATTTTATTTAAATTCCAAATTTTACAGAAACTTCAAATGGCCATAACTTTTTAACCATAAGTCCAAATGAATTGATTCTTTTTTGCATTGTGTTCTTACTGAAAAGATCTAGTAGCACACCAAAAATGAGATTTTTCTCTGTTGTTTAGATTTTCTGGGGATTTTCAGAGTGATTCTTGATATTTTCTTTCTCTGCTTTTAAATGTTTTCATAGGGAGAAGCTTGTCTTGAGGATCACCAGGAGGAGTTTGAACCTCCTCTGCACTAAGGCAAGCCACACAAACATTTACATGGTGTCATTTCAATATTTTTGATTTTTTTAACTTGAATATGAGTTATTTCATTCATTTAAAATTATTTAAATGAATATTGATTTTGCTAGTTACTTGTTCTGCTTGAAATGCTAGATTCCAGTAGTGTGATGATATCTAGGTTAGTATGAGTCAGTCGAAGTAACTTTTGCTTATGTGATAATGACGTGGTCATGACATGACTAGCACCGGTACTATTTTTCTTAAGAACACAGTTGATTTTATTAAGTTGATATCATGACTAAAAATATGATGAGTATCAAGAACCACTGGAGTAAGATCAGTATGGTTTGATGATGACTAGTGCAAGTATAAGATTTAATGATGTTGATCCATTTACTCGTAGTAGTATGTAATGCATGTTGTATGGTTGCATATTCATGGCATATCATGACACCCATCATTTTATTTCAAGTTAAACCTGATGTTAATTCAACTTGAACATAACGTTGATTGGGTCATGGTGCCACTGAATCGAGTTTTTCCCAGTGCAACCACATTTGCCTTTATGGAAGGCCTTTGTTCGGTCCATTGTCATGCCTCTGGTCGGTACCTCCAACGAGGGAAGGTTATGTGCGTGCGGTACCCTGGTCCGGTAAGCAGACATAACCTTGTGTGCCCGTTTGTTGTTATGGTACCTTGTCCCCGTTTGGGACCTTTTATGTTTTGCCACGACGGTGGCCGTTGACGCCTTTGGTAGGCACGGGGCCACCCAGGACTTAGCCCAGTGGGGAGTGAGCCGGAGTGGCCGGGAGAGTGTCATGGCAATGGGAGGGTTTCGTTGGAATGCCGTTCGTCCACCCGAATGGGAGTGCGAGGCCATGGATTCCGTGGTGTGGGTACAGTGCGCTACCTCTGCAGAGTGTATTTAATCTATCGATAGTCATGTCCTCGGTTACAGACACAACTCGGGAGTAGGTCACACCATGGATCAACATTTATAAGTAATCATGCACACTAATGATAATCACTTGGAACTATTTGAAAGATGATGGTGGAGACCAAAGTGTTGGTTTCTTTTGTGATCCGAGAAAGATCACCGTTTGGTTACAAGGTAACCAGTTCGGTAAGAAAGTCCGAGGGACTTGCTGCACGATGTTGTTTCACTGCATCAGTAATATGATTCTGCATTCCATTTAACTTGATTAAATATCATGATATTGTTTGCCATTGTGTTTATGCTTGTTGTGAGCTTGCAAGTACATTCAATGTACTGACCTGGCGTGTTATGCCAGCTTTCAGGAAAGTCTAACCGGATCGGAGTAGTGCTGCATCTAGATCATGTCCACGTCGGTGTCCCTATGCTATGGAGTCCCGCTTCGTCATCGTTCCGCTGCCGCATAGTTGCCGTGATTGAGGCCCCTTTATGTTCACTAAACAATGTACATATTGTTCAGCCGCACCATGTGTGCCGCTTGGCCTCGCTACTTGATGTAACATCGAACTATGTTCCGCTAGTATCAATAAAGTGGTTGTTTTCTGTACCAAGATGTTGTGTGTTGCCAGAAGACGTGATCTCTGGGCTGGCAATGCAAGGTAAACCGGTTGCTCTGAGCCGAGGTGCGACAACGCTTGGTATCAGAGCCGTGCTGACTGTAGGACACGCTAGACCACCGACGTGTTAACTAAATGTTAGTTAGGTTAGAATTTGAGTGCCGATAGAGTTTGTCTCTGATTGCTGCATTGCATGCACTTGATTTATAATTATTTCTAATCGGCTAATGGTTGTGAGTGTAGATGGCTCCAGTGCCCTACCTGTGCCAGTTGGAGCTGCTGCCGTACACGTCGATGCACCTTCTTCGGAATGTATGGCACCGACTCTACCCTCACGGTGATGACCTGGTGTATCGGGTGTACCGGTAGCGTCTAGCAGACTCAATATACGAGTATCACGCCATGGTTACTCTACGCACCGTTCAGCCTCATGCTCTTACACCCGTACCTCTAGGAGCGATTTCGCTTCCACCGCCTCTCAGGCTGTCCAGTTTGCTGCGTCTAAGGTCCTCGTTGAGTTATGCTATACCGAGGTCTGGATGCAGACTCACCCAGGTTTCCCACTACTATCCATCCTTGGACGACAATGGTCGTATCCGTTTTCCTATCATTGATCCGGCGGCCGATAGCGCTGCTAGCCACCTTTCTCGCTATATCACTGCTAGTTACCTTCTGATTCACGAGCTGGCTCGAGAGCCGACTCGTGCTCGCACTGCTTTAGTAGCCGCTAGGTCCTATCCCACTCCACCGTCTATGGGATTTACTCCTTATATTACACCCAGTTCTAACTCGCCTGTTTCCTCGGTTACTCCTTCAAGTAGCTCGGGCACCTCGGCTGTGACTCCCCACAGTGCTCCTCCTGAGTGGGCTTCTCTTCTCGCTACCCTAGCAGCCCCTATGCTTTAGCCTCATCCCGCACCTGCCCCTGAGGGAGAGCCCTTGAGGCAGCGTTGTCGTGTTACCTTTAACTAAAGGAAATATGCCCTAGAGGCAATAATAAAGTTGTTATTTATATTTCCTTATACCATGATAAATGTTTATTATTCATGCTAGAATTGTATTAACCAAAAACTTAGTACATGTGTGAATACACAGACAAACAGAGTATCCCTAGTATGCCTCTACTTGACTAGCTCGTTAATCAAAGATGGCTAAGTTTCCTAGCCATAGACATGTGTTGTCATTTGATGAACAAGATCACATCATTAGAGAATGATGTGATGGACAAGACCCATCCCTTAGCTTAGCATAATGATTGTTAAGTTTTAGTGATATTGCTTTCTACATGACTTATACATGTTCCTCTGACTATGAGATTATGCAACTCCCAAATACCGGAGGGAACACTTAGTGTGCTATCAAACGTCCCAACATAACTGGGTGATTATAAAGATGCTCTACAGGTGTCTCCGATGGTGTTTGTTGAGTTGGCATAGACCGAGATTTGGATTTGTCACTCCGTGTATCGGAGAGGTATCTCCAGGCCCTCTCGGTAGTGCACATCACTATAAGCCTTGCAAGCAATGTGACTAATGAGTTAGTTACGGGATGATGCATTGCGGAATGAGTAAAGAGACTTGCCGGTAATGAGATTGAACTAAGTATGATGATACCGATGATCGAATCTCGGGCAAGTAACATACCGATGACAAAGGGAACAACATATGTTGTTGTGCGGTTGGACCAATAAAGATCTTCATAGAATATGTAGGAGCCAATATGAGCATCCAGGTTCCGCTATTGGTTATCGACCGAAGATGTGTCTCGGTCATGTCTACATAGTTCTCGAACCCGTAGGGTCCGCACGCTTAACATTTGATGACGATTTGTATTATGAGTTATGTGATTTGATGACCGAAGTTTGTTCAGAGTCCCGGATGAGATCATGGACATGACGAGGAGTCTCGAAATGGTCGAGAGGTAAATATTCAAATATTGGAAGGCTGCATTTGGACATCGGAATGGTTCCGAGTGATTCGGGCATTTTTCCAGAGTACTGGGAGGTTACTGGAACCCCCGGGAGAAGTTATGGGCCTTATGGGCTATAAGAGGGAAGCACACCATCCCACAAGGGGCTGGTGCGCCCCCCCTTGGGAAGGAGGCTGATTAGGACTAGGAGAAGGGGGCCGACCCCCCTTTCCTTCTCCTTCCCCCTTCCCCCTTTCCTACTCCGTGTCGGAGGTGGAATCCTACTAGGACTAGGGAGTCCTAGTAGGACTCCACACCTTGGGGCGGCTCCTAGGGTCGGCTTCCTCTCCCTATCACTCCTTTATATATGGAGGCAGGGGGCACCCCAAAGGCACAAGAAATCTTCTCTTAGCCGTGTGCGGTGCCCCCTCCACGGTTACACACCTCGGTCATACCGTCGTAGTGCTTAGGCGAAGCCCTACGCCGGTAACTTCATCATCACCGTCACCACGCCGTTGTGCTGACGAAACTCTCCCTCGTCCTCAACTGGATCAAGAGCTCGAGGGATGTCATCAAGCTGAACGTGTGCTAAACTTGGAGGTATCGTACATTCGGTACTTGATCGGTTGGATCGTGAAGACGTTCGACTACATCAACCGCGTTAAATTAACGCTTCCGCTTTCGGTCTACGAGGGTACGCGGACACACTCTCCCCGCTCGTTGCTATGCTTCTCCTAGATAGATCTTGCGTGATCGTAGGAAATTTTTGAAATACTATGTTCCCCAACATTAACCCGGAGGTCTTAGTTAACATCATCAGTTCTGGATCCGAGTCCGCTTCAGGAGAGGACCCAGCAGGACCAGCAGAGCACTAGAGCGCCTGAGTACCCGCAATTGTCAGGTTGATGTACAGATGTAGTCGTACGAGTCATGATGTTTCGTTTCATGTATGAGAGTAGTCGAACTGCTCATGATGTTTATCTGTCATGTATGAGTCTATGTATAATTATGTTGGAACCTTTTTATTCCCTTTTTTTCCGTTGTTTTCCTTCTTTTCTTAGATTTGTCGCTGGCTTTTCCCTACTATTTTGGATGTTGCTCATCATGGTTGCTTTATATTGGGAAAAACAAATAATAGGATGACGCGGGGAGGCAGCAACAGTCACGCTTGTGAGGATGTCCCTATTCACCACTCAACATGACAGGCAGGGCATTCCCCCAAGCCATACAATCCACCACCGCCTCCACCTCCACATCCGCCCTCCACTGAACAAATTATGCGCATGTTTGAAGAAAGAAGGAATAACGATCTAATTGAATTATTGAAAGTGTACAAGCTATGGTTGGGCAGAATGGAAATCAGAACGGTCATCACTCCAAACTGTCAGATTTTCAAAGAACCAAGCCTCCCAGTTTCAGTCAAGTTATTGATCCCTTGGAAGCCGATGATTGGTTAAGAACTATTGAGAAAAGCTTGAGATTGCTCGTACCGAAGAAGATGACAAGGTTCCATTTGCTACGCATTACCTCGAAGGAGTTGCCGCTATATGGTGGGATAATGCTAAAGCCATGTGGCCTGCAGACGAAGACATCACTTGGACTAAGTTCAAGGACCATTTCCGCAAATATCATATTCCTACTGGTATTACGAAGGTCAAGTAGCATGGATTCCTCACGTTCACCCAAGGAAGCCTGTCCGTTAGTGAGTATCTGCATAAGTTCAATCATTTGGCCCGCTATTCCCTCTATGATGTGTCCATAGAAGAAAGAAAGGTCGACAGATTTCTTGGAGGATTAAACCAGCACCTCAGATGCACTCTCAGTATGTTTGATTTCCTGGATTTCCTGTAGCGACCTGACCTCAAACGGTCAGATCTCTGTGCTCCGGTGTCATCCCTGGATCAGTAATGCTGACACCACACAGTACTCGGAGGATTTATAACAGCGTAGCAATCACACACTTATTACATCGAGTGTCTCAATAGAGAACTTATTACAATAAATATGGCTTAAGGCCATCTAATAACGATAACAACGGAAGGCTTGGAAGATAAGTGAGTCCATCAACTCCAACGGCATCACTGAGTATAGAACCACGACCTAAAACTCCTTAATCATCGTTTGAAAAGTCTGCAACATTAACATTGCAGCCCGAAACGGGTCAGCACATGGAATATGCTGGCAAGGTAACACATAGAGAGTAATGGAATGAAATAGCTATACTATATGCATATTTGGCTGGTGGAAATCTCTATGGTTACAGTTTTGCGTAAAGCCAATTTTTCCCTACTACAAAGGAATAAATTTATTTAACTATCATGGTAGTTGTTAAACATTGAGAATGGTGGACGGCATCCTCAATCCCAATTAAACATCATCATTATCAAAACCCAACAAAATTAATTTAGAGTAACATGTTGAGATTCACATGATAATCCAGGTACTAGATACTCAAAAAGTCCATAACTGGGGACACGGCTAACCATGATTAGTTTATACACTCTGCAGAGGTTTGCACACTTTTCCCCACAAGACTCGATCGCCTTTGTTTGGTTTCTCGCACTACATGGTGTTTGAGAAGACGGATGACCGAGACACAGTCTTTCAGAAGCGCTAGCACCTTACGATGGATAGACCGTTACATCTACTTTCCCCTACATCTGCTAGTCTACCCTGTAAGAGTTTGCATGACTTAATCAACTATGCGAGAGCCCATAATGGCTTGTGGCTGCACACGGAAGTTTCTAGTATGAATATTCTTATGATCCCTTTGAGCCTGGGTGGCGGTCCAAAAGAAACAGGAAATCCTGGAATACCCAGGTACCTCAATCCACCCATATGTGTGTTTAAGTTGCCACCTTAGATAAACCATTTATTAACAAACTCACATCTGTCATGGATATCACTCACCCAATCCACGTCTACTAGCATAGCATAGCATAATGGCGAACGTAGAAGTAACTCCCAAAGGTTTGATAATAAATCAGGTAATAGGTACTACCTCAACTACTTCCCATCCCACAATTTAATTAGATCCTAATCATGCAATGTGTGAGGATTGATCTAATGCAATAAAACTGGGTAGTAGAAAAGGTATGATCAAAGTGTTACTTGCCTTGCTGATGATCCGCGAAACCTAGAGACTCGAAGTAACAGGCGGTGCACTCCGGGTATTCTATCGCAGACAAACAAACAAGCATACAATAAGTACTCATCTAATGCATAGGTAAATGTCAAATAAGAGATCTAACCAGAAAGTTCAACTTAAGAACTCCGGTTTGCAAAAAGAATCAAATCAAACGAAGCAACGAAAGTCAAACGGCGAAAGAAAACAACTTCGTTCTACTAATTTGGATCTAAGTCAAATTTTATAGTAGAAAAAACTTGTTTAAGTTGGCTAAACGGATAGAGGGTTTCGAGACGAAACTCCAGGCACTTGAATCGCCTGATTCCGATAAGCGAGCGAAAAGTTATACTAAAACAAAAATCGGATCAGAAATCGCGATCAGAAAAATCGCGGATCTAATCCGAGAAAAAGAAAAACGACGAACGTTCGCTAGAACGAACGAACGGACGAACCCTCGCTAATTAAATAAATCGGAAAACCGATCTATTTAAAAAACCGAAACTAAAAAAACCGACGAAAAACCGACGGAAAAACCGAACAGTTTTTTTGAAAAAAAACGGCGGCGCGGATTTCGAGGCGAGGCGAACCTCGGGCGGCGGGTCGGCGGCGGCGGCATCCGGCGACGGCTCGGCGGGCGGTGCGAGCGGGCGGCGGCGACGACTCGGGTGGGGCTGGGGCTAGGGTTTCGGCCCGGGGGTGGGCCGGCTTATAAAGGCTAGTCGGGCCGGAGTCCTAGTTGGACACAGCCCGTAGGTCGGTTCGTTTTTTTAAATAATTACGTGCAGAAGAAAAATAAAAAGAAATACTAAACGGACTCCAAAAATTCCGAAATAAATTTTCCCGGGCTTCTAAAATCAAGTCGCACAAGGTGAACACTTATTTGGGGCCTAAATGAAATTTTGAAAAATGCACATTTTTCCTAAATTCAAATAAAATAACAAAAAACTCCGAAATAAAATCTTATTTGATTTTATTATTAAATACTCAATATTTCTTTATTTTGGGAAAGTCATTTTATTCCCTCTCTCATATTTTTGTAATAGAAATAATTGATGATAAAATAATTAAAATCAAATGATCCTATTCTCAAAATTTGAGAAAACTCAAATATGAAAATAACGAAATCCCCAACTATCTCCGTGGGTCCTTGAGTTGCGTAGAAATTTCTAGGATCAAACCAAAAGCAAAATAAAATATGATATGCAATGATGATCTAATGTATAACATTCCAAATTGAAAATTTGGGATGTTACAAACCTACCCCCCTAAGATGAATCTCGCCCTCGAGATTCGGGTTGGCTAGAAAATAGGTGAGGGTGGTCTTTGAGCAAATCTTCCTCTCGTTCCCAAGTGGCTTCATCCTCCGTGTGGTGGCTCCACTGAACTTTGCAAAACTTGATAACCTTGCTGCGAGTGACTCGGCTGGTAAACTCGAGAATCTTAATTGGTTTCTCCTCATAGGTCAAATAGTTATCCAACTGAATTGCTTCCAATGGCACTGTGTCTCTCAAGGGTATGTCAGCCATCTCCGCATGGCACTTCTTCAACTAAGAAACATGGAACACATCATGAACTCCTGACAATCCTTCGGGCAATTCCAACTTGTAGGCCACTTCTCCCATACGCTCCAAAACTCGATATGGTCCTACAACTCGCGGAGCTAACTTTCCCTTTAAACCAAAACGCTTTGTTCCCCGAAGTGGTGATACTCGAAGATAAGCTCTATCTCCGACTTCATAAACTATCTCCTTGCGTTTAGAATCTGGATAACTCTTCTGCCTGGACTGGGCTATCTTGAGCCTATCGCGAATCAACTTCACCTTCTGTTCAGATTCTTTAATCAAATCAGGCCCAAACAACTGGCGGTCTCCAAATTCGTCCCATAACAACGGTGTCCTGCACCTCCTTCCGTACAAAGCTTCGAAAGGGGCCATCTTTAAACTGGTTTGGTAACTGTTGTTGTAAGAGAACTCTGCATATGGCAAATTGTCGTCCCAACTAGATCCGTAATCTAGCGCACAAGCTCTCAGCATATCCTCCAAAATCCGATTGACTCTCTCGGTCTGTCCATCTGTCTGTGGATGAAAAGCTGTACTGAATTCTAGCCTGGTACCCAAAGTTTCATGCAACTGCTTCCAGAACTTTGAGGTAAACTGGGTTCCTCTATCTGACACGATACTCCTCGGAACTCCATGCAAACATACGATCCTGGTCATGTATATCTTTGCCAACTTAGCACTGGTGTAAGTGGTCTTTACCGGGATGAAATGAGCTACTTTCGTCAATCGATCGACTATAACCCAAATCGAGTCATAGCCTGAACGAGTCCTGGGTAATCCTATGATAAAATCCATGCCTAACTTATCCCACTTCCATTCGGGTATCGACAATGGTTGTAACAATCCTGCTGGCTTCTGATGCTCTGCCTTTACTCTCTGACATACATCACAAACTGCTACATACTCCGCAATTTCCTTCTTCATTCCGGTCCACCAAAAAATATTCTTCAAATCCAAATACATCTTGGTATTTCCTGGGTGAATCGAATATGGTGAATCGTGTGCCTCTTGCAGAATTAGCTTCCTAATCCTCGGGTCATTGGGCACATAAACACGGTCTTCAAACCATAGGGTGTCGTGCTCATCCTCACGAAATCCTTTAGCCTTTCCTTCGCTTATTTTTTCCTTTATAGAGGCAATCTCCTTGTCAGTCTTCTGAGCTTCTCTGATTCTATCCATCAAAGTTGACTGAATCTCCAATGCTGCTACATAGCCTCTCGGAACTATTTCCAAACATAGTTCACGAAGATTTTCTGCTAACTCCATTGGTATTTCTCCCGTCATTAATGTATTGACATGGCTCTTACGGCTTAATGCGTTAGCTACTACATTAGCCTTTCCGGGATGATAATGTAATCTCATATCATAATCCTTGATGAGCTCCAACCATCTCCTTTGTCTGAGGTTTAACTCCTTCTGGGTGAAACTGTATTTCAAACTCTTATGATCCGTGTACACCTCACAATGGTTTCCAATGAGGAAATGTCTCCATGTTTTCAATGCATGCACTACGGCTGCTAACTCCAAATCATGCGTAGCATAATTCAACTCATGAGGTTTCAGTTGTCTTGAGGCATATGAAACAACTCTCCCTTCCTGCATAAGCACTGCTCCAAGTCCTCGACGTGAAGCGTCGCAGTACACCTCACAATCCTTGGTCTGATCTGGCAAAATCAACACTGGTGAAGTAACCAAGCGTTTCTTCAACTCCTGGAAACTAGCCTCACATTCCTCAGTCCATTTGAACTTGGTATCCTTCTTCAATAACTCTGTCATAGGCTTTGCAATCTTGGAGAAATTCTCAATGAATCTCCGGTAGTATCCTGCGAGTCCCAGAAAACTCTGTATCTCTCCAACCGTGGTGGGTGCTTCCCACTTGGTCACGGTATCAAATTTAGTGGGATCTACTGCTATTCCTTCTCCGGATATAACGTGTCCGAGAAATCCTACTTCCTTCAACCAAAACTCACATTTGCTGAACTTGGCATATAACTGATGTTCTCTGAGCTTCTCAAGTACCATTCGCAAATGTTCCTTATGCTCCTCTTCATTCTTCGAGTAAACTAGGATATCATCAATGAACACCACGATGAACTTATCCAAGAACTCCATAAACACTTTGTTCATCATGTTCATAAAGTATGCAGGTGCGTTAGTCAGGCCAAATGACATAACGGTATACTCGTACAGCCCATACCTGGTGGTAAAAGCTGTCTTAGGTATATCATGTTCCTGAATCTTCAATTGGTGGCATCCTGATCGTAGATCGATCTTGGAAAATACCTTAGCTCCTTGCAATCGATCAAACAGATCATTGATCATTGGTAGTGGGTACTTGTTCTTGATCGTTACTTCATTCAATCCTCGATAATCAACAACCATCCTTAACGATCCATCCTTCTTCTCCACTAGAAGTACTGGTGATCCCCAAGGCGAAGAACTTGGGAGAATATATCCCTTATCCAGTAACTCCTTAATCTGCTTCATAATTTCCACCAAATCCTTTGCAGGCATCCTGTATGGTCTCTTTGATATTGGCCCTGTGCCTGGCAATAGTTCAATCAAAAACTCAATATCTCTATCCGGTGGCATGCTTGGCAACTCTTCTGGAAATACTTCAGGGAAATCCCTTACCACTGGTACTTCCTCCTGCACAACTCCTATTAAGCAATTTACTTGAGTCCCTTTTGGCACATGTCGGGATACATACTTGATCCTTCTCCCTTCTGGGGTGGTAAGAAAAATTGTCTTACTGGCGCAATCGATGTTTCCTCTGTACATCGATAGCCAATCCATACCCAGAATTACATCCAATCCTTGTGATTCCAAAATGATTAAATCCGAGGGAAACACATGCCTACCAATACTCAATGGCACTTGAAAACATCCTTGACTGGCCATATACTCTGCTCCTGGTGAGCTTACTAGCATAGGTGTTCTAAGAACCTTAGTGGGCAAGTTATACTTATCCACAAATCCCCTTGATATGTATGAATGCGATGCACCAGTATCAAAAAGAACGAGTGCAGTAAATGACTTAACCAAAAACTTACCGATTACGGCATCAGGCTGCTCTTCAACCTCCTCCACACTAACGTGGTTCACCTGTCCCCTGTTGAAAGGGTTCGGCTTCTTCCCAGAGATTCCATTGCCATTCTGGCCTTCAAGACATTCATTGGCATAATGTCCGGTCTTCTGACACTTAAAGCAAGTGACTTGGCTCAGGTCCTTCTTGGCTGGGGTTGATGGGTTGGTGCGATTCTGGCCGTTTCTTCCTCCATTCCCATTACCATTCTTGGTGCCATTGTGACTGTGCGAGCTACCTCCTCCATGGGTATGCTGAAAATGTCCTCCCAATCTAGGGGTAAAACATGGCTTCTGCTGAGCTCCTGAATTGTACTTTCCTTGTCCATACTTCCCCTTGCGGTTCTCAATTTGTTGCTGCTTGCCTTCAATCATAAGAGCACGATGTACCAACTCCTGGTAGTTGTTGAAGGTTGCTACCATCAACTGCATGCTCAACTCATCATTCAGTCCTTCCAGAAACTTCCCCTGCTTAGCTGCATCCGTAGCAACGTCATCTGGGGCATAACGTGCTAGCTTACTTAAGTCCTCCACATACTGGCCAACTGTCCATCCTCCTTGGTGTAAGTTGCGAAACTCACGCTTCTTCATGGCCATAGCTCCTGCTGAAACATGGGCAGTACGAAAAGCCTGCTGAAACTGGTCCCATGTGACAGTGTCGACAGGGAAAGTGGCTGTGAAATTCTCCCACCATGATGTTGCGGGTCCTTCAAGCTGATGTGCGGCAAACTTCACCTTCTCAACATCTATGCATCCTGTTGTGGTCAACTCTCTAGCTGTCTTGCGGAGCCAATCATCTGCTACTATCGGCTCGGTGCTACTGGAAAACACCAGCGGATTCAGCCTAAGAAAACGGGCTAAGTGATCAACAAGTGGTGGTGGTGGTGGGTTGTTGTTGTTGTTCCCCTGATTCTGATTCTGGACTAGCAACTGCATCAATGTGTTCTGCTGCTTGATCAACTGGGTGAGCTCCGGTGGAAAGGTAAATCCAGGGTCACGTCTCGGAGGCATATGAGGGTTTAGAAAAAGATGAGATGTCAGAATAGAGGGGGTCTAAAGAGAAAACACTACCCATATGCACATGAGGTAAAGCAAACAATTCACTTCATTCAATCAAACAAGGGCATACAATCGATCTAACTATCACAAAAGTGCTCGGACTACTATATTTACATGGTGGACTACTACTACTGATGAGGTGGTCTACTAGAAATATTCTTCGGTTGCATACTCCATGATATCTGCTCTTGCTTCATCAACATAGTCATCATCGCTATCATCTGGGTCCGAGTCGGTGTCGTTGATGATGATGTAGTCTTCCGGGCGAATCTCCTTGGGTTCTTCGTCTTCATCTATTGGTGTAGGGTCTCCCATAAATATCCCGATCTTCTTGATCAGATCGTCATTCTTCTTCACCAATACTTCAATTTCCTCTTCATAATCTTCACGTGTAGCCTTGAGTTCTTCCTCCAGTTCCTTGATTCTTGTCCTTGCCTTCTTCAGGTCTATCATGTCGGCGCACATCTGGTTCTCCTGTCGTCGAATGTGCTGGTTTAACTCCTGGATAAAAGTTGCAATTGATCTATCCTTTCTGGTGCTGATCATCTCCCAGTGCTCATCTCGGCACCCACAAATCTGGTAGATAGTATCCTTGAGATCATTGTGGTAGACTTCTCCAATGCGTCCCATGGCGATGTGAGCTGCCATGCTCTTTCCTAGACTCCAAGTTGGTGCATCAAAAGAAAACTCTATGGGCTCAGTGACTGGCATGAATGTCCTTCCTGGAACTTGAACTTGAATCATCCAGCACTCTTCTTCAGGTAAAGTGGCATTGTAGGTTCCGGTGAAGCTTGGTACTCCTATGTTCAGGCATCTAGTGACTTCCTTCACGTGATGTCCAAAGGGTGTATCGTCATCCGGTTGCGTGAACTTGTTCCTTGCATCCGCCATCCTAAAAAGTGGAAAAGATGAGAGGTCAGAGGAGAAGAGAGTGAATAGTGATCTAGGTCTTTAGCTTAGTGGTCGTGTCCTACAATCAGCGTGTGCTTTGATACCATCTCTGTAGCGACCAGACCTCAAACGGTCTGATCTCTGTGCTCCGATGTCATCCCTGGATCAGTAATGCTGACACCACACAGTACTCGGAGGATTTATAACAGAGTAGCAATCACACACTTATTACATCGAGTGTCTCAATAGAGAACTTATTACAATAAATATGGCTTAAGGCCATCTAATAACGATAACAACGGAAGGCTTGGAAGATAAGTGAGTCCATCAACTCCAACAGCATCATTGAGTATAGAACCACGACCTAAAACTCCTTAATCGTCGTCTGAAAAGTCTGCAACATTAATGTTGCAGCCCGAAACGGGTCAGCACATGGAATATGCTGGCAAGGTAACACATAGAGAGTAATGGAATGAAATAGATATACTATATGCATATTTGGCTGGTGGAAATCTCTATGGTTACAGTTTTGCGTAAAGCCAATTTTTCCCTACTACAAAGGAATAAATTTATTTAACTATCATGGTAGTTGTTAAACATTGAGAATGGTTGACAGCATCCTCAATCCCAATTAAACATCATCATTATCAAAACCCCAAAAAATTAATTTAGAGTGACATGTTGAGATTCACATGATAATCCATGTACTAGATACTCAAAAAGTTCATAACCAGGGACACGGCTAACCATGATTAGTTTATACACTCTACAGAGGTTTGCGCACTTTTCCCCACAAGACTCGATCGCCTCCGTTTGGTTTCTCGCACTACATGGTGTTTGAGAAGACGGATGACCGAGACACAGTCTTTCAGAAGCGCTAGCACCTTACGATGGATAGACCGTTACACCTACTTTCCCCTACATCTGCTAGTCTACCCTGTAAGAGTTTGCACGACTTAATCAACTATGCCAGAGCCCATAATGGCTTGTGGCTGCACACAGAAGTTTCTAGTATGAATAATCTTATGATCCCTTTGAGCCTGGGTGGCGGTCCAAAAGAAACAGGCAATCCTGGAATACCCAGGTACCTCAATCCACCCAGATGTGTGTTTAAGTTGCCACCTTAGATAAACCATTAATTAACAAACTCACATCTGTCATGTATATCACTCACCCAATCCACGTCTACTAGCATAGCATAGCATAATGGCAAATGTAGAAGTAACTCCCAAAGGTTTGATAATAAATCAGATAATAGGTACTACCTCAACTACTTCCCATCCCACAATTTAATTAGATCCTAATCATGCAATGTGTGAGGATTGATCTAATGCAATAAAACTGGGTAGTAGAAAAGGTATGATCAAAGTGTTACTTGCCTTGCTGATGATCCGCGAAACCTAGAGACTCGAAGTAACAGGCGGCGCACTCCGGGTATTCTATCGCAGACAAACAAACAAAACATACAATAAGTACTCATCTAATGCATAGGTAAAAGTCAAATAAGAGATCTAACCAGAAAGTTCAACTTAAGAACTCCGGTTTGCAAAAAGAATCAAATCAAACGAAGCAACGAAGTCAAACGGCGAAAGAAAACAACTTCGTTCTACTAATCTGGATCTAAGTCAAATTATACAGTAGCAAAAACTTGTTTAAGTTGGTTAAACGGATAGAGGGTTTCGAGACGAAACTCCAGGCGCTTGAATCGCCTGATTCCGATAAACGAGCAAAAAGTTATACTAAAATGAAAATCGGATCAGAAATCGCGATCAGAAAAATCGCGGATTTAATCCAAGAAAAAGAAAAACGACGAATGTTTGCTAGAACGAACGAACGGACGAACGCTCGCTAATGAAATAAATCGGAAAACCGATCTATTTAAAAAACCGAAACTAAAAAAACCGATGGAAAAACCGAACGGTTTTTTCGAAAAAAACAGCGGCGTGGATTTCGAGGTGAGGCGAACCTTGGGCGGCGGGTCAGCGGCGGCGGCGTCCGGCTCTGACGACGGCAGCGGCGGCGGCGGGCGACGCGAGCGGGCGGTGGTGGCGGTTTGGGCGGGGCTGGGGCTAGGGTTTCGGCCCGGGGGTGGGCCGGCTTATAAAGGCTAGTTGGGCCGGAGTCCTAGTCGGACATTGCCCGTAGGCCGGTTCGTTTTTTTGAATAATTACGCGCAGAAGAAAAATGAAAAGAAATACTAAACGGACTCCAAAAATTCCGAAATAAATTTTCCCGCCCTTCTAAAATCAAGCCGCACAAGGTCTACATTTATTTGGTACCTAAATGCAAATTTGAAAAACACACATTTTTCCTAAATTCAAATAAAATAACGAAAAACTCCGAAATAAAATCTTATTTGATTTTATGATTAAATTATAACATCCCAAAATTCTAAATTTTGAAATGTTATAATAAATAGATAGATTTGATTGATTGTGTGAAATTGAGTGAAATTCGAAACCTTTTTGAAAGTTAAATGAGAGGGAATAAAAGGACTTTCCCAAACTTTCATTTTGCATTCGTGATCTCTGTGAATTCAAATTCTTTTCACCACGAAACCCTGGACAAAAGATGACATGACTTCTTCCATTTATTTAAATGACAAGGGGTGTTGAAAATATTTGAATTTCATTTGGAAAATATTTCCAATTCTGAAACTTTATGCAACTCAATGATTTTCACGAGAGGAGATAAAATGACTTCTTCAAATTATATGAAATATGAGTTGAGAGTTTCAAAGGATCAAATTACAAGTCTTTTGGAATTATTTTTCAATTTGGAGTTATTTGGATTTTATTCAAATTATTTTTCTCCAAAAATAAAATATACGAAAATAGGGTAACATGATTCGCTACATCAGAAAATTGGAGAGAAATATATTTGAATTAATTTTGGTACTTTTAAAATAATTTTTATTGGATTTTATTAAACCAGTAGCACTCTTTGATTTATATGAATTTGTGTGGATTTTATTTGGCATATTAAAAATGTCCATGTTGTAGAAAAAAATTTCTGCAAATTTTGGTATATTATATGCCTATATAATATTTTTAGTTATTTTGTTTTTATTATTTTAGTTCTCTGAAAAAAATGTTTATAAAAAAACCTCTTCGTCGACTGGGCCGGCCCAGCTCCCAGCCAGGCCACCGCCGAGACGCAGCGCTGCCTTCCTGCTCCCGTGTGCGTCGCGGACTCGCCGGAGTCCGGCGCTCCTACGCTGCCCGTCGCCGCCCTTGCCCCTCCTCCAAGGCATCGCCTCCCCCTTCTCCCCTATAAATGCTCCGGGCCCCGCCTCCTCTCCTCCCCTCACGCCGTATCCCGCCGGAGCCCGCATCTCGCCACCACCAGCGCAGCAAACCACCACCGCCGCCTTCTGTCGCCGCCGCCGCTGCTTCTCCTCCGCCTGCGCCGCCTGCATGCTGCCGCCGCCGCCGCAGACCACCGCGCCACGCAGCGCCGCCGCCGCATAGCGCCACCGCCGACGCCCCGCTCGCCGGAGCCGTCCGTCACCGCTCGCCGGACCTGCCATAGCCGCCGGTTCTCGTCGGTTTTTTTGCCGACCCAACGGTTTCGTCGAACCGCCCGAACCGGTAATAAAACCGACTGGTTTTCGTTTCGTTTTTTTATAAAACCTATTATTTTTATTTACTAGCTATTTTTGCGAACGTTCACTGTTTAGATCTCCTTAGAAAACGGTTTTCGTCGGTTTAGGTTCTGTAGCGAGTGTTCGCTCGATAGTTTTTTTATTTTTCTTTTTAATTTCGGCCAGGGACGCATCCGTGAATATTTTCTTTGCAGATCAGCCCCTGGTTTTCAAACGGCTTTAACTTTTACTCGTTAGTCCAAATCCAACGAAACGAACGCTCACGTCTTCATTGTGATATCCTTTATCCAGATAAACAACTTAAACATGTTTTTGGAAAGTTTAAAATTTGAATTAGATCATATTTGTATTCAAACTTCGTTTGATCATAACTTGAGTTTCGTAGCTCCGTTTGAGTTGATTCTTTTTGCAAATCGAAGCTCTTGACCTAAACTTTCTGATAAGGCCAAATTCATATAATTTTGGTACTGTTAGAAATTCTTTTTATGTTGCAAGAGTTATTTGCTTGGTTTTGATGTTTTCCGAATTGTCTTCTTCGATCTTTCTAATCTTTTGAGTGATTGCTTATGTGTGGTTACTATTGCTTGCTTACGATAGATTGACCGGAGTGTGACGAGTAGAACTATCAAGAGTTATGAGTGCGAATCATCTTCATCAACATTGCAGGCAAGTTCACACTTTGATCATATCCCCTTCATACCCAGTTTTTATTGCATTAGATCAAACCTCAAACATTGCATGATTAGGATCTAATTAAATTGTGGGATGGGAAGTAGTTGAGGTAGTACCTATTACCTGTTTCTTATCAAACCCTTGGGAGTTACTATTACGTTATGCTTATAGTGCCATGCTATGCTCGTAGATGTGCATTGGTTTTGAGAGTATCCATGACAGATGTGAGATTGTTAATTAATGGTTTACTTAAGGTGGCAACTTAAACACACATCTGGGTGGATTGAGGCACCTGGTTATTCCAGGATTGCATGTCTAGGCACCTGGGTAGACCAGGATTGCCTGTTTTTTTATGGACCGCCACCCAGGCTCAAAGGGATCATGAGATATTCATACTAGAAACTTCCGTGTGCAGCCACAAGCTATGGGCTCTAGCATAGTTGATTAAGTCGTGCGAACTCTTACAGGGTAGACTAGCAGATGTAGGGGAAAGTAGGTGGAACGGTCTATCCATCGTAAGGTGCTAGCGCTTATGAAAGACTATGCCTCGGTCATCCGTCTTCTCAAACACCATGTAGTGTGAGAAACCAAATGGAGGCGATCGAGTCTTGTGGGGAAAAGTGTGCAAACCTCTGCAGAGTGTATAAACTAATCATGATTAGACGTGTCCCCGGTTATGGACAACTTGAGTATCTAGTACCTGGATTATCCTATTGATCTCATCATGTTACTTTAAATGAATATTGTTGGGTTTAATGATGTTACTTAATTGGGATTGAGAATGCTGTCAACCATTCTCAATGTTCAACAACCACCATGATAGTTAAATAAAATCTATTTCTTTGCAGTAGGGAAAAATTGGCTTTTCGCAAAAACCTTATAACTATAGAGCTTTTCCACCAGCCAAATATGCATGTAGTGATAGCCATTGTTCATCATTCTCTATGGTGTGAATTTGCCAGTACATTCAATGTACTGACCCTTTGTGGCCGCAACGTCTCATGTTGCAGGATTTCTTACAACGAGTAAGTGATACGTTAGGGTTATGATTTCTATACTCAACTTTGCCGTTGGTGTTTATGGGAATCCACAACCTTGTTACTTCCGCTTTTTGGATTGAGGTAATAGTATTTACGTTACTTTTACATGTGATTTACCTCTATTATAAATCCTCGAGTACTGTGTGTGTCAGCATACCGATCCAGGGATGACACTTATGAAGGAAATATGCCCTAGAGGCAATAATAAAGTTATTATTTATTTCCTTATTTCATGATGAATGTTTATTATTCATGCTAGAATTGTATTAACCGGAAACATAATACATGTGTGATTACATAGACAACCAGAGTGTCACTAGTATGCCTCTACTTGACTAGCTCGTTGATCAAAAATGGTTATGTTTCCTAACCATGAACAAAGTGTTGTTATTTGATTAACAAGGTCACATCATTAGTTGAATGATCTGATTGACATGACCCATTCCATTAGCTTAGCACCCGATCGTTTAGTATGTTGCTATTGCTTTCTTCATGACTTATACATGTTCCTATGACTATGAGATTATGCAACTCCCGTTTGCCGGAGGAACACTTTGGGTGCTACCAAACGTCACAACGTAACTGGGTGATTATAAAGGAGCATTACAGGTGTCTCCAAAGGGAGATGTTGGGTTGGCGTATTTCGAGATTAGGATTTGTCACTCCGATTATCGGAGAGGTATCTCTGGGCCCTCTCGGTAATGCACATCACATAAGCCTTGCAAGCATTACAACTAATATGTTAGTTGTGAGATGATGTATTACGGAACGAGTAAAGAGACTTGCCGGTAACGAGATTGAACTAGGTATTGGATACCAACGATTGAATCTCGGGCAAGTAACATACCGATGACAAAGGGAACAACGTATGTTGTTATGCGGTCTGACCGATAAAGATCTTCGTAGAATATGTAGGAGCCAATATGGGCATCCAGGTCCCGCTATTGGTTATTTACCGGAGACGTGTCTCGGTCATGTCTACATTGTTCTTGAACCCGTAGGGTCCGCACGCTTAAGGTTACGATGACAGTTATATTATGAGTTTATGCATTTTGATATACCGAAGGTTGTTCGGAGTCCCGAGATGAGATCACGGACATGACGAGGAACTCCGGAATGGTCCGGAGATAAAGTTTGATATATATGATAATAGTGTTTGGTCACCGGAAGGGTTCCGGAAATCACCGGAAGGGGTCCCGGATGTTTGCCGAAATGTTTGGGTACGAGAACACTTTATTTGGGCCAAAGGGGAAAGCCCACAAGGTTTTTGGAAAGCGCAAAAGGAAGTTTTGCAGAGTCCAGGGGCCAGACGCCAGGGTCCCTGGCGTCTGGGTCCAAACGCCGGGATCCCTGGCGTCTGGCCCTGGAGTCCGAGAAGGACTCTTGCCTATCGGGTGAAACCGACTTTGTGAAGGCTTTAACTCCAAGTTTCGACCCCAGGGCTCAAGATATAAATAGAGGGGCAGGGCTAGCACCAAAGACAGATCAAGAAACACAAGTTGATCCACGTGATCTATTCCTTAGCCGTGTGCGGTGCCCCCAGCCACCATAGTCCTCGATAATACTGTAGCGGAGTTTAGGCGAAGCCCTGCTGCTATAGTACATCAAGATCGTCACCACGCCGTCGTGCTGACGGAACTCTTCCCCGACACTTTGCTGGATCGAAGTCCGGGGATCGTCATCGAGCTGAACGTGTGCTCGAACTCGGAGGTGCCGTAGTTTCGGTGCTTGATCGGTTGGATCGTGAAGACGTACGACTACTTACTCTACGTTGTGTCAACGCTTCCGCAGTCGGTCTGCGTGGGTACATAGACAATACTCTTCCCTCTCGTTGCTATGCATCACATGATCTTGCGTGTGCGTAGGAAATTTTTTGAAATTACTACGAAACCCAACAACTTAAGCACAGAGACTTGATCCATTCGGGTTGGGTCACTACAAGATGGTATCAGAGCACGTGTTGACTGTAGGACGTGACCCTAGAAACTGGCAAGCCCATAGCAAAGATTTTTCTCTACAACTTTCCCTTTCAAAAAGATCTTTTACCTCTCTTCTCTTCTGAGCTTATTCAAAAAAACCCTTTAGTGATACCATACCCCTTTCCCCTTTTGACCACACGAAGATTCGACTGATGAGACCACTCCAAGAAGTACGAGATATCAGACAACTAAGGCCACTTCGGAATGAAGAGTATTTTCCGTGCATCTGAATAATGGAAACTACAATGGTTGAGGGCCGAAGACAAGTAGAATTTGAAGGCTCTGAAGAATTCCCAGATTTGTATGACCTAGGAAGGCTACCCTTATGGAACTTGGCAGACTATGGAAGTTGTCAATACCCGAGATCAAGGTGTATCGGAGAAAGATTGAAACAAGGAGCATGAGAACTCAAAGTTTTGTCAAGAAAACCCTAAGACAGGAGATATCAACTATGGAAGATAGCTCATGGCAATGACAAGGGTAGAAACACGGTTATCCATGATGTCATCACCCGCTGATACTATGGTCACCAAGCTGAGCTAAGCAAGCATTTCTTCGGAAGGATTGGATGGTAGAAGGCTGACGTAGCAGCTATCAGCAAAAGATGAAGTTTTAACCTTAGCCGGTGTATCACTAGGATCTAGAGTGTTACATCAAGAAGTTAAGATGTAGCTACAAGAAGCCGTATTTTGGCAAGGAGCATTTCGTGAAGAACTTAGGACCCAGAAGTTGAAGTAGCCAAGCTGGAGGAGCTACAACCTCGAGATACCGGAGATTTGTCAGGAACTAAAGGACAGTTTGGAATGTTGAAACCCAGAAGTTTGGAATGCAACTCCAGAATATTAAAGGACGTCACGAGAGACTTCGCATCAACAGAGTTGATCTGGCAAAATAACTTGAGAAAGACAAGCATGATTGGAAGAAGCCATTGGAGGCATGAACAAGGCTTGAAGAGTTTGGAGATGTTGAAGATTTATTGACCTTTAGAAGACCAAACCCCTGTTATATACCTACGTTAGATGCGACGTTTGTGAGCTGTCATTTGTTTGATGTTTTTCCGACAGCCATAGATGAAATTTGTCTTTTCAAAACCATTGTTTGTATTGTGCATCCCTCTCCCTCTCTCTCATCTTACCCCAAACCCAGATGGACCCAATAGAGGATGAATGGAGATGAGCTTGTATTTTTTTGGACCGATGAGTCAGTTGGAGACAGACCGATGGATTCAGAACATGGAGGATCACATGGAGAATAACTCTATAGTTGGAAAGGATATGACCCAGCATGCTCTTCAGTGCTTTGAAAGAGGTGCTACTACTTGGTGGAGGATGTACCAAACCATCAATGGATGGCAAGGGTAACCACTTGGAAAGAATTTAAGTTGACTCTGCCAAAGTTCGGCTTGTTTCCCAGAAGTTGAAGCCTTATGGAAAGGACATGAATAAACCTTGTGCATGCAAGATTTGTGGAGAAATCGTACACACCCATAAAGAACACAAGGATGAATGCCCTAATTGTGAAGGAAGTCACCCAGTTGAAGAATGCCCAATTAGGCAGATTACTTGTTTCTTGTGTGAAGGGACTACCCACTATCCTGCTCAGTGTCACATTTACCCCATGGTACAATGAACCATCCAGCAGAAGAAAGAAGTAATGAAAGGAGCCCTCATGGAAATTTTAGAAGAAGTTGTGATGAAGGAAGAGACGGAGGATACGCCTAAAGAAGACCCAAGTAAACCCTGCACTAAGTCTTGCTATTCATGTGGAGGAGAAGGACACATCTCCCAAAATTGTTTGAATGGGGATCTAGTATAATTCCCGACAGAGGAAGTAGAATATGACCCACAAGAAATAGAAGCCATGATTGGCATGGAAAGGTCCAGGAAGAGAAGCAGATTGGATTCCAGGAAGGACCTGAGTCATATCACCTGTTACAGGTGCAAGGAGTCAGGGCACTACCTCAACAATTGCCCAAAAAGGAAACCTCGATACTTGTCAGAAGTAATACGTTTTAGTTGTAATGGAGCAGAGCACTTTTCCAGAGAATGCCCCAAGGAGAAGGAAACTTGTGCTAGATAGTTGAGTTTGCAACAAAAGAAATGGAGTAGTACAAGTGAGAACATTTTCTTTTATATTGAGGTGTTGAGTTGAGACATGTAATGGAGGAGCAATAGATAGTAATCATTTGAGAATGAATAAAGTAGCATCGTTGGTACTGACATGGATTTTATGAGTTGTTACTCTATGAAGAAGAATTTTGGCCATTTTGAGGATATGAGAAATATGGTCTATGGAAGATTTGTGCATTTTAAGGGTGGTAGTACCCTGTAAGAACCCTTGACCCCTGGAAAAGATAAGGATACTCCACTGAGTGGATTTCGGACAAAATGAATATGAGTTTTGTCTCGATATGTGTGATACCCTAAGAGTGTGTGGGATGAAGTTGGAGACCGTCAGTTGTTTGGACCAAATGTGATCAAGGAGTCAGAAGAGAATGTTAAGTTGATTCGAGATAGACTGAAGGTAGCTCAGTCCAGGCAGAAGAGATATGCGGACTTAAAAACGCAAGGAGGTAGTCTATGAAATTGGAGACAGAGCATGTCTTCGTGTGCCCCTCTGCGAGGAGTTAAACGATTTGGAGTTAAGGGAAAGTTAGCCCCAAGATTTATAGGACCATACCGAGTTTTGGAGCGTATGGGAGAAGTGGACAACAAGTTGGAGTCACCCGAAGGACTGTCAGGAGTTCATGATGTGTTTCACGTTTCCCAGTTGAAGAAGTGCCATGCAGAGATGGCCAATATTCCCCTGTAAGGACGCTTGACCCTGGAAAGGATAATGATGTGGAATATGGACTCCATAAGTATAAGTTTTTATCTCGGTATGTGGGATATCCCACGAGGATGAAGAGATAAATTACTATTGGATATAAAGGAGGTATGATGTCGGAAATATGGATCAATGGAAACTCCATGATGAGTCTGAGTAATCATGTCCTAGTTTCGTGCCAATAGAAGGAAGGAAGACAATACAATTAGATGGATTTAAGAATACTAGGAAGTTGGAAGTTGGAATAATGATCAGTTGCCCGATGAAAAGTTCAAGGACTACAAGTGATGAGATGGGCCATAGCCCACAGGCCCCAGGACCTGCCAAGAAGCAAGCACATTCTTGCTAAAGGAAAAACCCTAGAGGAAGATACGGCATTTATTGGCAGACGATTTTATAGGAGTAACGCAAAACCTGAGAGTTGTGAAGGAACGATAGATGTTTATTTGGTTTGCAGAATCAATGGATTTATCCGAACCTTGGTTCGTCGACAAGAGAAATTCTGCAATGCTTGTGAGGATGACCGAGTGTTAGAATGCGAGATTCACTAAAGCATATACAAGGTAATGATTTGGGTGCGGGATGGATTGATCACCATACCGACTTACTCTTATTATTTGCCTTGCTATATGGGATGGTAAATCTGAGAGACTTACCTATAGTAGAGAGACGACGATCAAACCTTGTTTAAGCCTTAGAATGGTATAGGTATTTTTTCCCTTGTACAAGGCAGCTTTGCCAACCGTAGGTTATACGGTGAGGATCAACCAGACCCATTTCGTGCAGGACAAACCCTAAATTGTTAACCACCATGAGATATCGATAGTTAGTTAGTATTGGCACCAGACCCGACCGCTAAGAAGACCCAATCTCGGAATAACAGGAAAGGATAGAAGAATTGAGGAAAAGGTTATGCCGCTGCCGGAAGAGCCAGAGAAGGAATTATCTTTATGATCTGAGAAGACCGGCCCTGTCAAGAATAAGGATGGAGTATATGAGTATTGATGGGACCGTAACAATGTTTCTAAGGGTGGTAGTACCCGAGACCCCGGTGATGATTGATGAAATTTTGAAGAGACCCCGAACCCTAACCTTTTCTTGCTAGCCTCTCCGAATCTCGAGGACGAGATTCATTTTAAGGGTGGTAGGTTTGTAACATCCCAAAATTCTAAATTTTGAAATGTTATAATAAATAGATAGATTTGATTGATTGTTTGATTGATTGTGTGAAATTGAGTGAAATTCAAAACCTTTTTGAAAGTTAAATGAGAGGGAATAAAAGGACTTTCCCAAACTTTCATTTTGCATTCGTGATCTCCGTGAATTCAAATTCTTTTCACCACAAAACCCTGGAGAGAAGATGACATGACTTCTTCCATTTATTTAAATGACAAGGGGTGTTGAAAATATTTGAATTTCATTTGGAAAATATTTCCAATTCTGAAACTTTATGCAACTCAACGATTTTCACGAGAGGAGATAAAATGACTTCTTCAAATTATATGAAATATGAGTTGAGAGTTTCAAAGGATCAAATTCCAAGTCTTTTGGAATTATTTTTCAATTTGGAGTTATTTGGATTTTATTCAAATTATTTTTCTCCAAAAATAAAATATACAAAAATAGTGTAACATGATTCCCTACATCAGAAAATTGGAGAGAAATAAATTTGAATTAATTTTGGTACTTTTAAAATAATTTTTATTGGATTTTATTAAACCAGTAGCACTCTTTGATTTATCTGATTTTGTGTGGATTTTATTGTGCATATTAAAAATGTCCATGTTGTAGAAAAAAAATCTGCAAATTTTGGTATATTATATGCCTATATAATATTTTTAGTTATTTTGTTTTTATTATTTTAGTTCTCTGAAAAAAATGTTTATAAAAAAAACCTCTTCGTCGACTGGGCCGGCCCAGCTCCCAGCCAGGCCACGGCCCAGACACAGCGCTGCCTTCCTCCTCCCGTGTGCGTCGCGGACTCACCGGAGTCCGGCGCTCCTACGCCGCCCGTCGCCGCCCTTGCCCCTCCTCCAAGGCGTCGCCTCCCCCTTCTCCCCTATAAATGCCCCGGGCCCTGCCTCCTCTCCTCCCCTCAAGCCGCATCCCGCCGGAGCCCGCATCTCGCCGCCACCAGCGCCGCAAACCGTCGGCGCCGCCTTCTGTCGCCGCCACCGCTGCTTCTCCTCCGCCCGCGTCGCCCGCATGCTGCCGCCGCCGCCGCAGACCACCGCCCCGCCGCCGCGTAGCGCCACCGCTGACGCCCCGCTCGCCGGACCTGCCATAGCCGCCGGTTCTCGCCGGTTTTTTGCCGACCCGACGGTTTCGTCGAACCACCCGAACCGGTAATAAAACCGACCGGTTTTCGTTTCGTTTTTTTGTAAAACCTGTTATTTTTATTTACTAGCTATTTTTGCGAACATTCACTGTTTAGATCTCCTTAGCAAATGGTTTTCATCGGTTTAGGTTCTGTAGCGAGCGTTCGCTCGATAGTTTTTTTCTTTTTAATTTCGGCCAGGGACGCATCCGTGAATATTTTCTTTGCAGATCAGCCCCTGGTTTTCAAACGGCTTTAACTTTTACTCGTTAGTCCAAATCCAACGAAACCAACGCTCACGTCTTCGTTATGATCTCCTCTATCCAGATAAACAACTTAAACATGTTTTTGGAAAAGTTTAAAATTTGAATTAGATCAGATTTGTATTCAAACTTCGTTTGATCATAACTTGAGTTTCGTAGCTCCGTTTGAGTTGATTCTTTTTGCAAATCGAAGCTCTTGACCTAAACTTTCTGATAAGGACAAATTCATATAATTTTGGTACTATTAGAAATTATTTTATGTTGCAAGAGTTATTTGCTTGGTTTTGATGTTTTTCGAATTGTCTTCTTCGATCTTTCTGATCTTTTGAGTGATTGCTTATGTGTGGTTACTATTGCTTGCTTATGATAGATTGACCAGAGTGTGACGAGTAGAACTATCAAGAGTTATGAGTGCGAATCATCTTCATCAACATTGCAGGCAAGTTCACACTTTGATCATATCCCCTTCATACCCAGTTTTTATTGCATTAGATCAAACCTCAAACATTGCATGATTAGGATCTAATTAAATTGTGGGATGGGAAGTAGTTGAGGTAGTACCTATTACCTATTTGTTATCAAACCCTTGTGAGTTACTATTACATTATGCTTATAGTGCCATGCTATGCTCGTAGACGTGGATTGGGTTTTGAGAGTATCCATGACAGATGTGAGATTGTTAATTAATGGTTTACTTAAGGTGGCAACTTAAACAAACATCTGGGTGGATTGAGGTACCTGGTTATTCCAGGATTGCCTGTCTAGGCACCTGGGTAGACCAGGATTGCCTGTTTTTTTACGGACCGCCACCCAGGCTCAAAGGGATCATGAGATTATTCATACTAGAAACTTCCGTGTGCAGCCACAAGTTATTATGGGCTCTAGCATAGTTGATTAAGTCGTGCGAACTCTTACAGGGTAGACTAGCAGATGTAGGGGAAAGTAGGTGGAACGGTCTATCCATCGTAAGGTGCTAGCGCTTCTGAAAGACTATGCCTCGGTCATCCGTCTTCTCAAACACCATGTAGTGTGAGAAACCAAACGGAGGCGATCGAGTTTTGTGGGGAAAAGTGCGCAAACCTCTGCAGAGTGTATAAACTAATCATGATTAGTCGTGTCCCCAGTTATGGACAACTTGAGTATCTAGTACCTAGATTATCCTATTGATCTCATCATGTTACTTTAAATGAATATTGTTGGGTTTAATGATGTTACTTAATAGGGATTGAGAATGCTGTCAACCATTCTCAATGTTCAACAACCACCATGATAGTTAAATAAAATCTATTTCTTTGCAGTAGGGAAAAATTGGCTTTTCGCAAAAACCTTATAACCGTAGAGCTTTTCCACCAGCCAAATATGCATGTAGTGATAACCATTGTTCATCATTCTCTATGGTGTGAATTTGCCAGTACATTCAATGTACTGACCCTTTGTGGCCACAACGTCTCATGTTGCAGGATTTCTTACAACGAGTAAGTGATACGTTAGGGTTACGATTTCTACACTCAACTTTGCCGTTGGTGTTGATGGGAATCCACAACCTTGTTACTTCCGCTTTTTGGATTGAGGTAATAGTATTTACGTTACTTTTACATGTGATTTACCTCTGTTATAAATCCTCGAGTACTGTGTGTGTCAGCATACCGATCCAGGGATGACACTTAAGCACAGAGACTTGATCCATTCCGGTCGGGTTGCTACATAAATCCTCAATATTTGTTTATTTTGGGAAAGTCATTTTATTCCCTCTCTCATATTTTTGTAATAGAAATAATTGATGATAAAATAATTAAAATCAAATGATCCTATTCTCAAAATTTGAGAAAACTCAAATATGAAAATAACGAAATCCCCAACTCTCTCCGTGGGTCCTTGAGTTGCGTAGAAATTTCTAGGATCAAACCAAAAGCAAAATAAAATATGATATGCAATGATGATCTAATGTATAACATTCCAAATTGAAAATTGGGGATGTTACATTTCCAAACTCCGGTAAACAAGGCCCTCATTGCTGAAAGGGAGCACAAGCTTGTGCATGACAACAAGCCTGCTAGTAATGATCACAAGCATAAGTTTGAACCTAAGAAGGATGGCCAGCCAATGTAGAAGGCTTGTACTTGGCAGCAGACTCAGGTGGAGTACAAACCGAATTGGCAGCAGAATGTTAACAAGACCACTACTCAAGTCAAGAATGTCGTAACCAGCCCGGTGCGAGAAGAATGTCATCGCAACAATTCGTGTTTCAATTGTGGACAAACCGGACATTATGCAAGACAGTGTCCCAAGAACGACAAGACGAATGTTCTATTCAGGCCACAAGTCAACCATATGGGGCCATACCCTGTACAATGAACCATCCAAGGGCAAGTTCATCACCTCTGCATAGATGAAGCCCAAGAGGACCCCGAAGTCGTCATTGGTATGTTTCCTATTAATAACATACCTGCAATAATTTTATTTGACTCTGGGCTTCCCACCCTTTTATTTCGTGGAGTTTTGTTGCCCATTTTTTTCCTTGTTTGATTTTGAGAAAGAATATGCTGGTACAATCCCCGGGATCCTTGCTCAGGAGCAATCTGGTCTATCGTAAATTGGAAATTGATATCAAAGGAGTCTGTTTTCCAACTTCCTTGATAGTCATCGAGCCTGCCAAATTGGATATTATTTTGGGAATGAACTGGTTGACCCAATATCAAGTATGCATCAACTGTGCGACCAGAGAAGTCACCTTGACAAGTCAGGAAGGTCAAACTACAAAATTCTATGCCCGCAGAAGCATACCCAAGAAAGAAATGATCTTCACTGCTGTAGCTGAAGAATTGGGATTAATTCCTGTGGTCAGTGAACTTCCAGATGTATTCCCCGAGGAATTGCCAGGAATGCCGCCAGACCGAGAGCTTGAGTTTGCAATTGATCTTGTGCTCGGGATCGCACCGCTATACAAGAAGTATTATGGGATGCCTTCGTATGAATTATTGGAATTAAAGAAATAACTTGATGAGATGCTCCAGAAAGGTTATATCCGTCCAAGCTCTTCACCATGGGGATCACCCGCAATAGTTGTGGACAAGAAAGACGGTAGTCTCCGGATGTGTGTGGATTACCGTCGGCTGAATGATGTCACTATCAAGAACAAATATCCACTACCAAGGATTGATGATTTATTTGATCAACTCAGTGGGGCAAAAGTATTATCCAAGATTGATTTGAGGACCAGATACCACTAGCTCTAGATCAAGAAGGAAGATATTCCTAAGACCGTCGGTGGAAACGACACCTATGGAATTGATGTCTACCACACAACCTTCTTCTTGTAGACGTTGTTGGGCCTCCAAGTGCAGAGGTTTCTAGGACAGTAGGAAATTTCCCTCAAGTGGATGACCTAAGGTTTATCAATCCGTGGGAGGCGTAGGATGAAGATGGTCTCTCTCAAGCAACCCTGCAACCAAATAACAAAGAGTCTGTTGTGTCCCCAACACACCCAATACAATGGTAAATTGTATAGGTGCACTAGTTCGGCAAAGAGATGGTGATACAAGTGGTATATGGATAGTAGATATGGGTATTTGTAATCTAAAAATATAAAAAGCAAGGTAACTAATGATAAAAGTGAGCGTAAACACTAGTAGAAAACAAGGCTTTGGTCCAGGCCGGGTCAGCCCATTAGTCCCGGTTCAGTCCAGAACCGGGACCAATGGTGGCATTGGTCCCGGTTCGTGAGCCCAGGGGGCTGGCCGGGCCACGTGGGCCATTGGTCCCGGTTCATCTGGACTTTTTGGTCCCGGTTGGTGGGATGAACCGGGACCAATGGGCCTCGCTCCTGGCCCACCACCATTGGTCCCGGTTGGTGGCTTGAACTGGAACCAAAGGCTCCCCTTTAGTCCCGGTTCATGCCACCAACCGGGACCAATGAAGTGCCTATATATACCCCCTCGCGTAAGAGCAGAGCACACTGCTCTGTTTTTTTCTGGCCGAGGGGGAGAGGGCTTGGTGGTGCTCTAGCTCACCTCCTATGCACACAAGGTGTTCGATGGAATGCCCGAGCCACACTACTTAAGCTTTCTCCTCTCCAAGCTCCATTTTCCACAATATTTGTCTAGGTTTAGCGGTCCATCACGCCCCGTCCCCGTCTTCACCGCTGTCGATCACCCGCGCCGAGCTCATCGTCGGCACCACCGTGGTGAGCCTCTTGTTCTTATCTTCTTTCTGAAAGGAAAAATATTCTTACTTGTATGTTTACATAGATACTTGTATTATTTTCTTACTTTTATTATTGCATCTTATATAGTGCGATGGTTTTGGTATCCGCCCCCGTCGGCCCTCGTCCTGTCTATGATTCGGATGTGGTATATATATTATCTTTATAACTATTGGTTCATTTATTGTTTATGAAAATTATGCCGACCAACGTGACATAGATTTTATTTATGTAGGATGTATGTGAATCGGAAATGCCAATCGACCCTATTGTAGAGAGGTTAAATTTAGTTGAAGAAGAAACCAATTTGTTGAAGGAAAAAATAAAAAAATTGAGGAGGAGAAGATGATATTGGAGTTGCATGTTGCGGATGTCATCGATGATCACAAGATCAAGATGGATGCAATGCGCTTGAAGATTAGAAAATATGCCATTCATACCGAGGCTTGGTATCATTATGCCATTGGATCAATTGTTACCTTGGTTGCGATTATGATCGCATTTGTTTTCTCATTGAAATGTTTTACATAGTTTCAATGTATGGTTTAATTAATTAGATGCTCTGGAGAGCTATATGTTGTTAGATGAGAACTATGTATGCACTTTGGTTTTAATGTGATGATGAACTTCTATTAATTTGGACACTTAATTATATATAATGCACGCAGATGAACCGGCAATGGATGTATGGTGACAGACACACCTGCGAGTACATTAAGGGCGTGCATGAGTTTCTCGATGCGGCTGAGGCAAACAAGCAGAATGGTTTTATGTGTTGTCCATGCACTGAATGTGGGAATACGAGGTCTTACCCTAACCGGAAAATCCTTCACTCCCACCTGCTTTACAAGGGTTTCATGCCACACTATAATGTTTGGACGAGGCACGGAGAAATAGGGGTTATGATGGAAGACGGTGAAGAAGAAGAGTATGATGACAACTATGTGCCCCCTGAATATGGTGATGCTGCAACGGGGGGAGCTGGTGAAGATCAACAGGAACCAGACGATGTGCCCAATGATGCTGCACCGGGTGAAGCTGCTGAAGATCAAGAGGAACCAGACGACGTGCCCGATGATGATGATCTCCATTGGGTCATTGTCGATGCAAGGACGCAATGCGAAAGTCAAAAGGAGAAGCTGAAGTTCGATCGCATGTTAGAGGATCACAAAAAAGGGTTGTACCCCAATTGCGAAGATGGCAACACAAAGCTCGGTACCGTACTAGAATTGCTGTAGTGGAAGGCAGAGAATGCTGTGGCTGACAAAGGATTTAAGAAGCTACTGAAAATATTGAAGAAGAAGCTTCCAAAGGATAACGAATTGCCCGACAGTACATACGCAGCAAAGAAGGTTGTATGCCCTCTAGGATTGGAGGTGGAGAAGATACATGCATGCCCTAATGAATGCATCCTCTACCGCGGTGCATACAAGGATCTGAACGCATGCCCGGTATGCGGTGCATTGCGGTATAAGATCAGACGAGATGACCCTGGTGATGTTGACGGCGAGCCCCCCAGGAAGAGGGTTCCTGCAAAGGTGATGTGGTATGCTCCTATAATACCACGGTTGAAACGTCTGTTCAGAAATGAAGAGCATGCCAAGTTGATGCGATGGCACAGTGAGAACCAAAAGAAAGATGGGAAGTTGAGAGCACCCGCTGACGGGTCGCAGTGGAGAAAAATCTAGAGAAAGTACTGGGATGAGTTTGCAAAGGACCCAAGGAATGTATGGTTTGCTTTAAGCGCGGATGGCATTAATCCTTTCGGGGAGCAGAGCAGCAATCTCAACACCTGGCCCGTGACTCTATGTATGTATAACCTTCCTCCTTGGATGTGCATGAAGTGGAAGTTCATTATGATGCCAGTTCTCATCCAAGGCCCTAAGCAACCCGGCAACGACATTGATGTGTACCTAAGGCCATTAGTTGAAGAACTTTTACAGATGTGGAATGGAAACGGTGTACGTACGTGGGATGAGCACAGACAGGAGGAATTTAACCTTAAGGCGTTGCTATTCATGACCATCAACAATTGGCCCACTCTCAGTAACCTTTCAGGACAGACAAACAAAGGATACCACGCATGCACGCACTGTTTAGATGACACTGAAAGTATATACCTGGACAAATGCAGGAAGAATGTGTACCTGGGCCATCGCCGATTTCTTCCGACCAACCATCAATGTCGAAAGAAAGACAAGCATTTCAAAGGCGAGGCAGATCACCGGAAGAAGCCCGCCATGCGTACCGGTGATCACGCACTTGCTATGGTCAATGATTTACACGTAATCTTTGGAAAGGTTCCCGGTGGACTAGCTGTTTCGAATGACGCTGAGGGACACGCACCCATGTGGAAGAAGAAATCTATATTTTGGGACCTACCCTACTGGAAAGACCTAGAGGTCCGCTCTTCAATCAACGTGATGCACATGACGAAGAACCTTTGCGTGAACCTGCTAGGCTTCTTACGCGTGTATGGGAAGACAAAAGATACACCTGAGGCACAGGAGGACCTGCAACGTTTGCACGAAAAAGACGGCATGCCTCTGAAGCAGTATAAAGGTCCTGCCAGCTACGCTCTTACGAAAGAAGAGAAATAAATCTTCTTTGAATGCCTACTCAGTATGAAGGTCACGACTGGCTTCTCGTCGAATATAAAGGGAATAATAAATATGCCAGAGAAAAAGTTTCAGAACCTAAAGTCTCATGACTGCCACGTGATTATGACGCAACTGCTTCCGGTTGCATTGAGGGGGCTTCTACCGGAAAATGTCCGATTAGCCATTATGAAGCTATGTGCATTCCTCAATGTAATCTCTCAGAAGGTGATCGATCCAAAAATCGTACCAAGGCTAAGGAGTGATGTGGCGCAATGTCTTGTTAGTTTTGAGCTGGTGTTCCCACCATCCTTCTTCAATATCATGACGCATGTCCTAGTTCATCTAGTCGACGAGATTGTCATCCTGGGGCCCGTATTTCTACACAATATGTTCCCCTTTGAGAGGTTCATGCGAGTCCTAAAGAAATATGACTGTAACCGCGCTAGGACAGAAGGAAGCATCTCCATGGGCCATCAAACAGAGGATGTTATCGGGTTTTGTGTTGACTTCATTCCTAGCCTTAAGAAGATAGGTCTCCCTAAATCGCGGTATGAGGGGAGACTGATTGGAAAAGGCACTCTTGTAAGTGACTCAATAATATGCAGGGACAGATATTCTTGGTCTTAAGCACACTACACAGTTCTACAGAACTCTACCTTGGTGACCCCGTATGTCGATGAACACAAGAACAGTCTGCGCTCCAAACACCCGGAGCAGTGCGACGACTAGATTACATGTGAACACATCAGGACTTTCAGCAGTTGGTTGGAAACACGTCTCAGAGGTGACAACACTGTTTGTGATGAGTTGTACTTGTTGTCCAGGGGACCATCTTTGACTGTATTGACTTACAAAGGATACGAGATAAATGGGAATACATTTTACACGATCGCCCAAGATCAAAAGAGCACCAACCAAAACAGCGGTGTCCGCTTTGATGCAGCAACCGAGAGCGGAAATGACACATATTATGGTTACATAGTGGACATATGGGAACTTGACTATGGACCTGATTTTAAGGTCCCTTTGTTTAAGTGCAAATGGGTCAATCTGTCAGGCGGCGGGGTACAGGTAGACCCACAGTACGGAATGACAACAGTGGATCTGAAAAATCTTGGGTACACTGACGAACCGTCCATCCTAGCCAATGATGTGGCACAGATTATCTATGTGAAGGACATATCTACCAAACTGAGAAAAAGAAAAGATAAGGAAGCGAATACATCATACGATGAGCCAAAGCGCCACATAGTTCTTTCAGGAAAAAGGGACATCCTGGGAGTGGACGGCAAGACAGACATGTCTGAAGATTATGAAAAGTTTCATGAAATTCCTCCCTTCAATGTCAAGGCTGACCCAAGCATCCCGATAAACGATGAAGATTATCCATGGTTACGGTGCAATAAGCAAATGACACAAGCGAAGAAAAAGTGAAGAATTTCTCCCGCAACTATTATGATGATACCATGCCAACTTTGTAACAGATGATCTTTCATCCGAAACCCTGATACTTCGAAAGAGATTGTCCGTTTTGTACACGAAGTGCATCCAGTTTTTGCCGTAACCATCTCAACTTTGTTGCACATGCTATGTGGGTGAAATGATGATACCATGCCAACTTTCAACCTTTTCGGAGTTCATTTGAAATGCTTTTCAATTTCAGGGTCTTATAGCTGAAAAAAATCAGTAAATGCATGAAAAATAACAAATGAAGTCAGAAAGGGTTGCAAATTGATGATGTGGTTTGAATGGTGCATTTTGAACACAGAAAAAATATGCAGTTCAAATAAGTTCAAGAAAATGAAATCCCTTTGTAACAGATGATCTTTCGTCCGAAACCCTGATACTTCGAAAGAGATTGTCCGTCTTGTACACGAAGTGCATCCAGTTTT
>NC_041390.1:397148434-397150183 GCF_002162155.2 Triticum dicoccoides | reverse complement strand
ATTTGAAATGATTTTCAATTTCAGGGTCTTATAGCTTAAAAAAATCAGTAAATGCATGAAAAATAACAAATGAAGTCAGAAAGGGTTGAAAATTGATGATGTGTCTTTGAATGGTGCATTTTGAACACTGAAAAAATATGGAGTTCAAATAAGTTCAATAAAATGAAATCCCTTTGTACCAGATGATCTTTTGTCCGAAACCCTGATACTTCAAAAGAGATTGTCCGTTTTTGTACACGAAGTGCATCCAGTTTTTGCCGTAACCATCTCAACTTTTTTGCACATGCTATGTGGGTGAAATGATGATACCATGCCAACTTTCAACCTTTTCGGAGTTCATTTGAAATGCTTTTCAATTTCAGGGTCTTATAGCTCAAAAAAGCAAAAGGAACCAACTAAAAAGTTTTTTTAAACCTCTAGTATTTTTGAAACTAAACTTATATAAAATTTATGCAACTTAAATTCAGAAAGTATTTTTTGTTCAACACATTAATAGCAAAAAGAATTTAATAGCAAAAAAAATAACAAAATTTGTTTTTGATTAGAACAGATATTAAAAATAACCTAAAATTACCAAATAGAGTATAATGATAAAACATTGTAATATTAAGTAGCAGGAAAAAGAATCACTCAAAAATCTATCTTCGTAGTAAAGTTATTCATAAACTAGTGATTCACATACATTTTAAAACTATAAGTATTTAGTACAAATAAAAAAATAAAAAGCAAAAAATAAAACAAAAGAAGAAAACAAAAAAAATTCAAATTTTAAAACTAATGGCACTAACAGAAAGTTTATAATTTTTGTGACCTAAAAGCAAAAAGAAATCACTAAAAAACTATAAGTATTTAGTACAAATAAAAAAAGCAAAAAAGAAAACAAAAGAAGAAAACAAAAAAATCAAATTTTAAAACTAATGGCACTAACAGAAAGTTTATAATTTTTATGACCTAAAAGCAAAAAGAAATCACTAAAAAACTATAAGTATTTAGTACAAATAAAAAAATAAAAAGCAAAAAAGAAAACAAAAAATGCCACCTACTAGGCCTCCACAGCCTGAATACGACTAGAAACCCTTACATGGGCCAGGATTCAGGCCCACAGAAGGCCCAGGAGGCCCAATAGGCATAGCAATGCACAGATTAGGCCCGTAAGCCTACAATAGAGAGGAGCTCGAGAGGGATGTGGCAGCGAGGTTTATAAACCACTCCGAGCCCCTCTCAACTAGCGAGGTGGGACTAAACTTACGACCGCACCGCGCCAGCACAGGGCGTTTGGTCCCGGTTGGTAGCACCAACCGGGACTAAAGGGGTGCATTGGTACCGGTTCGTAACACCAACCAGGACGAATGCCCCCCTTTAGTCCCGGTTGGTGCGACCAACCGGGACCAAACGCCTCTGCTTCCCGCCCTTTGGGCTGCCGAAAAGTGGCCTTTGGTCCCGGTTTGTAGCACCAACCGGGACCATAGGTGCGCATTCGTCCCAGTTCGTGCGACGAACCGGGACCATAGGTTCGCCTATATAAGCCCACACTTGCGAAAATTTCGCCAACTGCTCCATTCCCCATCGTCGATGCCGCCAGGCTGCTCGTCCTCCTCGTCGCCATCACCGCGCCCTGCCCCATCCCCGCGTGCTTGCCGTCGCCGCGCCCTGCCCCGTCGCCGTCGCCGCGCCCTGTCGCTGTCGTTGTCGCCGCGCCCTGCCCCGTCGCCGTCGCCCCATCGCCGTCGCTGGCCGCCCTGCCCCGAG